>NC_046154.1:210768592-211001092 GCF_011064425.1 Rattus rattus
AAGATGCAAGTCTTTGTTCTAGGTCAGTGGCCCTAGGCTGTCCTTTTTTTTTGTGTTTCCCCCTTCCCCCTTATGAAACCCAACTTCATGTCAACAGAGAAGTTTTAATTAAGGATTCTCTCTCCTTCTCTGTCTCTGTCTCTGTCTCTGTCTCTGTCTCTCTGTCTCTGTCTTTCTGTCTCTCTCTCTCTCTTGTTTGTGTGTGTGTGTGTGTGTGTGTGTCTGTCTGTCTGTGCAGAAGCCAGAAGAGGATGGCTGGCAGGTCCCCAAGAGCCACGTCAGCAGTTCAACTGTCAACCTTTACTTGTCTCTAGAGTTTTCAGTTTAAAAGGAACCGTCCTGATGCCTCTATGTCTGCTTTCTGGGGCTCATCCCAGTGTGTTGGTGAGGGGCTCTCACAAAATCCAGCCCTGACTGCCCCTCCCCCCTTTTTTTTTTAATTTTGGAAAAAGTCCTTAAAAGTCAATATAACATGAGAAGTAATACTGGTCACTCAGTTTTTAAAGTGTATGTCAGGAAATTAAACAAGAAACAATAGTGGATTTTAAGTGTAAAGAATTATGACCTGCCCTCTGGGAACTGTTGAAGTGTGCAAAGTCAACAGGTGGTGGTTAGCACTTCAGGAGCTGCACTGGCTGCTGTGGCTAGGAAACCTCTAGCTATGGCTGGGGAGCTGCGAGGGTGCTGGGATACTGAACTAAGAGCTAACCCCTCCCCCATTCTCCTTCAATTGTGGGGAAATCAGGTTTGGATGAACCCACCAAGAAAAATTTGGTCTGTTTCCTATTGCCTCACCTAAGACAGAGAGCAAAGTCTGAGGGACAGGCACGAGGGACTTACAGGTAGGGCCCACCAGGGCATTTTAACTGGGCAGATTGTTACCTCAGATGACTACATTATTCACTGTTAGAAAGTGCTGGATTATTTGCTGGTCTAAGTTGTTTTTCCCCTCCTTAGCTGGAGAGGATGTGTTGTCAAATACTGACACACAGGTGAGCACATCTTTAATCCTAGCACTTAGAGGCAAAGGGTCTCTTGAGTTCAAGGCCATCCTGGTTTACATAGAGAATTTCAGAACAGCTGCGGGCTACACAGAGAAATCTTGCCTTGAGGGGGAAAAAAAGGAAGAAAGAAAAGAAAGGCACAAGCATAGCTTTGATATCTGAAATGAAAGCATGTTGAAGTTTATAGAGAGTAATAGAGACAGAACTCATTAAATCAGAATGTCACTGCCCAGCCTCTCCCATTCCCGGTGCACCAATCAGAATGCTTCATTTCCCAGCCTCGCCCATTCCCGGTGCACCAATCAGAATGCTTCATTTCACAGCTTCGCCCATTTCCGGTGCACCAATCAAAATGCTTCATTTCCCAGCCTCGCCCATTCCTGATGCCGGTAGTTCTTGTTTCCAGTCTTTTGCTCAGAGAGAAATGGGAAAACATTTTTTTTGTCTTTTGTTTTGTTTTTAATGACAGAAAAGTAGTTGAAATTTGACAGTTTTAGCAATTAAAAAAAATCTAGGGGTTGGGGATTTAGCTCAGTGGTAGAGCGCTTGCCTAGGAAGCGCAAGGCCCTGGGTTCGGTCCCCAGCTTCGAAAAAAAGAACCAAAAAAAAAAAAAAAAAAAAATCTATTGACAAATCATTAAATTGTTCCTGTTTTAAATATTCGGGTCATGACATTTTTTTTGTGACTTTTATAATCAATATGACAATAATTTTAAAAGGCCTTAAAGGAATATATCAATATGTTTAGAAGAAAAACATTGTTCTTATTCATTAGTAAATTTATTTAGCGTCTGTGTATGTGTGTGTGTGTGATGCGTGTGCGAGTGTAGGCGTCTCTTGTTTGTGCCGCTTTGCTGGCCCTTGGGCCTCTGGCTGCTTATCCTGTCTCTACCCCAGATTCACAGTAAGAATGCTGAATCACATAAGTGCACCTCTGGATTCTGCCTTTTATGTGGGTTCTGGAACCCGGCTGAAGTTCCCAGGCCAGTGCTGCCTCATTACCCACTCTATCACCTCCCTGCCCTGTTGTTCTTTAAAATAGACTTTGTTGTTGTTGCGGAATGGCCATAATTTTAAATACGTGATTTTGGTGGCATACTGGGTGTGTATTAGTGAAAAAGAGAAGTTTACCTTGAGGCACAAGTAATTAGAAATTAGATTACAAAGGAACACATTTGGTTTCCCACAGGGTCAGGGGATAATTGAGCAACTGAATATGGGCAGTTGAATGCTGGAACATATGATGCTGGGTGTGTTATCTCCTCTGTACACATTTGCAAACATATTTGATTCAAGCTCAAATCTGGCTGTGATATTTGGAGCTACAGGGTGGAGAGTTTATACAAAACCGACATTACATTATACCCAAATCTACTTTCTCCTCCTCGTTTAATGACTGTCTCCTAAGTCATACGCTTCCTTACATTGCATTCGAGATTTGCTGTCATTTGCTTGAAGCATTTTAGTGCCTAAGAAAAGGACCAGTCTCTTTCTTTCTTTGTTTTTGTTTTGCTTTGTTTTGTTTGTTTTGCTTTGTCCTACGTAGCTCTGACTGTCCTGGAACTTGCTTTGTAGTCCAGGCTGGCTGCAAAATTCAGAGATCCTCCTGCCTCTGCCTCCTAAGTGCTGGGATTAAAGGCGTGTGCCACCAAGACTGGCTAAGACTAGTCTTACTACATTTGAACTGGATGTCGGAATGGTGGAGCTGACCAGTCCTCTGTCCTCATACCTTCCTGTGCTGGAGTTAAGGAAGACTTAACTGTCCTGTGAGGACAGGGGACTTTTCTCAAAGGTGCCTGTTGATGAAATAGGATAATTCTCTTCTTTTAAACTATACACTTTGAAAGTTAAATTGTTCTGACACTTGCTGTTGTTATAGTAAATGTGAAATGGTTCTTTTTGCCCACCAGGAACCTCGTGGTCTCAGAGTAGTTTGTGAGACATAAACAAGCAGGCCCTTAAAGCCCGCAGAGTCACAGGCTTTTGTATGCAACTTCCCCGGGTCCAGCTTAGGCTTGAGTATGGGTGGTCAGACTCTGGGTTTCCAACCTTGGACTCACCTTTGCCACTTCCCTAGTTCAAGCATCTCAGCTTTTGTATGTATTTGGCTGAATGGGCACCATAGGAATTCCTTGAGGAATTTAGTAAGAGGAAGTTTGCCACAAATCTGTGTTTATCTCAAAACAGTGAGAGTACTGGTTCAGAAGAAACTCTTCAAGGTTAGCCAGAAGCAAAAAAAAAAAGTCTATATACCCAAACAAACCCATCTGCAAGTAGTGGAGTTTCCTTTGCCCAGGTGGCATGCTGGCATCATGGTTAGGAATAAACTGTATCAGAAAGACTGGAGGCGAGCCTCCTCAGGCGTGGTTAGGGAATGTTCCTATGAGGTGCTCAGTATCACAAATGCTGAACTGGCAGGCCCTGCCCAGTGTCTTCCCCAACCCCTCATCAGTCTTCCTTCCAGAAAGGAAGCTTACTTCATGTTCTCAGGGGGTTGCTCTCTGTCAAGCCCATCTTCGCCCCATACACTTGGCTCTTTCCCTCACTCATTCCTAAGGCCGGGTGCACATGGCACAGTCTTCTATGTCAGCAGAATCATGGTGCTCACGAACCTACACCGGTTACCGCTTTGTTTCTGGTTGCTCTTAACCATTTTCTGACAATAACCTTCTACTTCGAAAAGAAAGCTCCTGTTAGTCTTTTGCCTGTGTTGGTGTCTCCATCTGCACATGGTCAGTAAGTCTGTCTGATGGTTTACTGCTGGTTTTCAGGTTCCTCGAGACAAGAGACTTCTGTCTGTGAGCAAAGCAAGTGACAGCCAAGAAGACCAGGAAAAAAGGTACAGTGTGAGGGATTCTGTTTGCCTCTTAGAAAAACTCTACTTCTCTGGTGTTTGAAAAAAGGAAGCCAGGCACAAAGGCATATGACAGATCTCTGTGGGTTTCAGGCCAACCTGATCTACACAGTGAATTCCAAGCAGCTAATCTACATAGAGAGACTATCCACCCTCGACGTGGCCTGAAGAGAGGCTTACTGGTTTTGCTGTTTTTGCTCACGACCTGGGTTTGATTCCCAGTGCCCATACTGTGGTTCACAACCTTCCTAACTCCAGTTCCAAGGGATCTGTCACCCTATATTGATCTCCAAGGGGACTGGACACGCAAGTAGAACACATAGATGCAGTCAGGCGAAAACATTCGTACACATAAAATTAAATCTAAAATATAACTTGAGTGGAGGTTTGGTTTTCTTTAGAAAAGGTTGGGTCAAAAAGCCTCTCTGTCTTAGGAGCCTGGGTCACAACTTGTTCTCTGGCTAGGAAAAGCAAATGGCATAGTTTTGCCTGTGCATCCAGAGGGTCTTCAGTAGTTCTCTCAGACGAAGAGCTGAGAAAGCAGTTAAAACTTCGGGGCTAGAGGTGACTGCCAGGGAGAGCCTGCCGCTGCTGAATACGTCTTTCCGCCCAGTGCCACACATTCCTGCAGTCCAGCCCTGAAGGCAGTGATTACTCTGAGATCAGGGAGGCAGCTGGTTGAGACTGGGGAGCTGCTAGCCCCATCAGGATGATAGGATGACAGGAGATCATATATCATCCTGCCTGACAAGATGTGTGGCAAGAAGACACAGATGAACCGAGACGAAAAGGGGAGAGAGGGGTGATCGCAGCTTTTTTTCTGATGAAGCCAGTTGGAACATGTAGCTTGTCACCTTGCAGCTGTGACTCAGGCTGTTCCTCCATCCTGTCTCAGCCAGCTTTACTCTGTGCTTACTCTGTGGTCAGGAGTGACTGGAGTGTCCCTTCTCTTTTGGATAAGATCGTTGAAAGAAAAACAGAGGGCCAGAAGGGACTGATGCTTTGCTCAGCTGTCGTCCCACAAATTTGCTGTGGGATGGACGGGGGCTCCTGCTGGAGATTTATACTTTGTTCTAATTACCCATTTGGGGGAGTTGTAGTTTTGAAATTGTGGTATCAAGTCCTAAAGTTAATACTGTTCTACAAGTGTAGTTCACCATAAAGTGTGATTCTTGAATCTATGATCTTTTATACTAACAATTTGACTAGATTTATATAGCTCTGAGGTTTGATTCTTTTTTTTTTTATAAAAGCCCTGAAAGATATTTTGACTTGTATGTTTGCTTAGAACTCATGTTTTTGTGGCAAGTAGAGAATGACTAAATCTGACCAGAAATAGACTAAAGAGAAGTTTGAATATTTTGGCAAAGCCAGGTGGCTTTGCCGGGTGGCTGTGTTTAAGTCTGTGTGGAAGAACCCATTTACAGCCAACCTGAAGGATGTTATCCACAGATATTGATGGTCGTGGTTACAGTTGTTAGGGAAGCCCTGAGTTACAAGAAAAGAGATGAAGGCCTGGACCGTGTTCATCTTGTTTGGGTCCACTCAGGTATCCTGTTATGGCAACATGGTCTTTTCCTGTTTGTTTTTTAACACTGATTTTATAATGGACTCTGTTTTTGAGGATCTGTTAACATCCCGTGAAGTATTCAGAACAGCAGGCTTTAGGAAACGCTGATGCAAACGGGTGGTCTGAATTTTAGCATCATTTGTCTTGTGGGATTCACATAAAACATAATGTCTAACTCCTCCTGTGTCTTCCATGTGAGCCACTCTGTTATTTGACCATAAGAACAGCTTATTGCTTAAAGCCGGGGTATTTGTAGACTAGATTTCATCCCTCGGGAGTTAACCGAGTCATTGCTGCAGGTGTGCAAGCCTCAGATGGTCAGGTATCTTTATGGAGACCCATTCTTTCTGAAGCTTCCCTTTGAAGTTCTAGATAGAAAATCAAAGCAAAAATCACCAACTCTTGCAGAGACTACTGGATTTCTTTCTTTATGAACTGAAATGGGGAGAGCTTGATTCTTGAGAAAACTAATTTTATTTAAACATTTGTTTCTCCCAGTGAAATGTGCCAACTGACCCCAAGTAGCACATGCTGTGGAAAGTAACTTAAGCTCACAACGAGGACAAGGATCCATAAAGAATGTGTGCTTTCTTTTCTCTGTTCTATGGAGAACCATTCTCAAGCGCGCCTCCTCCTTCACTGAGTGTAAGATCATTACACACACACACACACACACATACGCACACACACTTGCCCACTCACACATACACACTCACTCACACACACTCACACAAATTTGCACACACTCACACACGTACTCACACCCACTCACCCAATCACACCCACTCACACCCACTCACACACACTCACATACTCATATATACTCACATGCACACATACAGTCACATACTCACACATTCACACACACTCACCCACTCATATACTCACATCCACACACAGGCTCACTCACACATTCACACAAAATTGCACTCACACACACATACACACACTTGCCCACTCACACCCACTCACATATACACACACACTCACACACTTACATATACTCACATGCACACACATACTCACACATTCACACTCACCCACTCACACTCACACATTCACACACACACTCACATATACTCACACACACACACATACACACACACACACACACTCTCACACATTCCCACACACATACACTCACATACACACATTCGCACACATACACTCACTCACTCACTCACTCACATACACACACTCATACACACACAGACACTCATAGTAACCTCACAATTCCTCATTACTATCTAATCCTCACCCAAATTCTTTAAATGCAAGTATTTCATTATATCCTGCTAAAACTTAACTTTCTAAATGATTTTCTTTTTCTGTACCACAGACGTGGTCAATGAGATCATTCTTCTTAAGCTTACTTAAATATTTCCTCAAATCTTAAAGTAATTAAGTACTGAAATAATTCATAAACTGTTATTTCTCTTGATGAAAATATTATAATGATAATTTCTTATTTTGTTTCACAGAATAGTGAGAAACATCCTACCAACTTTTCAAATTACCATGCCTATCTTTCCTCTCTCTGGTTGAGAGAGACAAGGTCTCACTCCATAGCCCAGGTTAGCCTGGAATTCAGTAAGTAGCCCAGGCTGGCCTCAAACTTGAGTAGTTCTCCCATACCGTCCTAACTGTTCCAATTGCAGCATGAGCTGCCGCAGTGGTCTTTTTCTCCTTTTGAGACTCCCTGTCCAGGACGGAAGTGCAGAGAACAGTGCACTGAGCTCCGTCCCATGTAATATACGTGGTGATAGGATTTGCTAGTCTTCCTTGATCCCTATTCTCCCTTCCACCACCTTCCAAATCCCACTGTCACTGGGCAGTGGTGGTGCATGCCTTTAGTCGCAGCACTTGGGAGGCAGAGGCAACTTGATCTCTGTGTGTTCAAGGCCAGCCTAGTCTACAGAGCAAGTTTCAGAACAGCCGGGACTGTAACACTGAGAAACACTGTTCTCAAAGCAAAGCAAAGCAAAGCAAAACAAAATAAACAAACAAGCAAACAAAACCCCCAAAACCCACAAGATTCAGACAAGAATCCCACTGTCAAATTATTCTCTCTACTTCTTACTTGAATCTCTAACACTAAGAACATTTTATTACATAAACTTAAAACCTTGTCAACACTTAAATTAACAATATCAAATATTGCCAAATTCACAGTCTCTAGTCACCTGCCTCAAATGTTACATATGCCTCATACATACTTTGATTTATTTAAGACCCAAATAGCACCCTATAATATTTACCTATGAGGTTTAGGTGTTCTCATTCTATTTATTTGTTTAAGATGGTGTTTCACTATGTAACCCTGGCTGGCTTGGAACTTCCTACACTGACCAGGTTGGCCTTGAACTTGTGGACCCACCTACCTCTGCCTCGGGAGTGCTGGTATTAATGGAATGAGCTATCATGCAGGACTGGTTGTTAGTGTTTTAAAAGTCCCTTTTTATCTAGACCAGCCCTTCCTTCCACTCTTCCTCTTCTTGTGCTTCTGCCTTGTTGATAAATTCCCCTTGTCTTTAAGGGAACCTGCCTCCCCGTCTTACTGGCCTTACTTGATATTCAGTCTCCCAGCTTTACCTCCTGAGAGCTGAAAGTTAGAGGTCAGTGATAGGTTTAGGACCACCTTCCTACCTTTTATGTTTTTAAAGTAGCATGTGTGTTTCATGGAGGGTTGAGACTTCACTGTATATGCCACCCAGGGACACGCATACTGACAAAGACCCATTACACCCCATTGTGAAGTTCCTGTCAGTCCTTCTGCTCGTGATATAACCGGATGGCTGCCTGAATTGGTTGATTGTTCCAAAATTTATTTTGATTTTATGTACATTGATATTTTGCCTGAATGGCTTAGGGATGGCTTAGGGAGGGTATGGGATTCCCTTGAACTGGAGTTGCAGACAGTTGTGAGCTGCCTTGCGGGTGCTGGAATTGAACCCCTGTCCTCTGGAAGAGAGCCTGTGTTCTTAACTGCTCTCTCCAGCCCCTGCACTGTTTTTTTAAGCAGTTTTTTTTTTTTTAAGATTTATTTATTTATTATATATGAGTACACTGTAACTGACACACCAGAAGAGGGCATCAGATTCCATTATAAATGGTTGTGAGCCACCACGTGGTTGCTGGCATTTGAACTCAGGACCTCTGGAAGAGCAGTCAGTGCTCTTAACCGCTGAGCCATCTCTCCGACATTTTAGTCAGTTTTTGAAGTGGCGCTTTATTCTTATTCTATCCTGTCACCGGTCTGAACACAGAAACTGTCTTGGCACCAGCGAAGCCCAGATCAACTTGAGCGGAGGCGAGAACCGAGTGCAGGTTCTGAAGACCGTCCCGGTGAACCTCTGCCTGAGTCAAGACCACATGGAGAATTCGAAGCGTGAGCAGTACAGCGTGTCCATCACTGAGAGCCCCGCCGTCATCCCCGTGTCGGGCATCACGGTGGTGAAAGCTGAGGATTTCACGCCCGTGTTCATGGCGCCCCCAGTGCACTATCCCCGCGCGGACGGTGGCGAGGAGCAGCGCGTGGTTATCTTTGAACAGACTCAGTATGACCTGCCCTCCATAGCCAGCCACAGCTCCTATCTCAAGGACGACCAGCGCAGCACGCCCGACAGCACCTACAGCGAGAGCTTCAAGGACGGCGCCTCGGAGGTGAGCCCCGCTCCCAGCCCAGAGCACCCTACGAATCTCCACTTTCCATTCACGAGATTAAATGAAATCGAGTTTATCCACTCTCGTTATTTTTAATGCTTTGTTGGTGATTTGGTATTTTGAAACACGAGGAGGGATGTTTCTGTCTTGTCTCTTAGGTGTTATTTTGTTTTAAGTTTTTATGAGGGGTTAAGTGAAGCTTATGTGGAACTTCTGGCTTTAAAGGCTTTATCTCCTTGATCTTTTTTGAACTTTCCATGGTAGACACTAGAAATGTTGCATGTTCATTCTTTTTGTAAAAATGGTGTAGCTCTTGGCAGCTTTTGACGACCCCAACATCGGTTGTATTTGCCATCCAGTGGGCTTTTATTTGTGTTTCCTTTCTGACAGACCAAGAGGTAAAATTCCTCTCAGGCCCACAAATGTCACACTAGATTCACATTTTCTAAATGCATAAACTTAGAATTTTGATAATTATTTACATCTGAGCAGTCAATGTTGGAGCCACAACCTAGAACATTTTTACCCTAAAAGGAGCCTCTCTGACCTTCACCTCTGTTTTCTCTTCGCTCCTGGCAGTTAGGAATCTGACTCTCATTGTAGTGCTTCCTCTTTTAACATTCCATGTAAATCGAACGGAATATAATCTTTTACATTGTCTTCTTTCATTTATCGTAGTTTTCGGTTTGTTTATTTATATTTACTTTTTCCTATGGGTAAATAGTTTTTCAACTGCGGGTCAGTATTCCAAGGTGAGTGCATATCACAATTTATTTAAGAAGCCGTTAATTGATGGATGTTCGCTGGCTTTCAGTTTGGGGTTATGCTGAATGCTTTTCTAAACAGACTGGCGTATGTTTTAATAAGGTGTAGCCGTGCATTTTGTGTGGGTATCTGTGTGCATTGCCAGGTGCGTGCATATAGCATTTATGAGTTAGTTTCATTCAGCGACGTTAACAGTCACTTCTGTTTTCCACAGCCTGGCCAATACTTGTAGGATTAGTCTGCTTAACTTCAGGTATTTTAGGGACTATTTGGTGTCCGTTCCGGTTTCAATTTGCACTTCTCTGATATCTTGTGAGGCGGTGTGCTGTTTCATTGTGATTCGCTTTTCCTTGTATCTTAAAGTCTGGGCAATTTATGTTTCTTTATTAAATTGTAACGGGTTCTTAAGGTACTAGGAATAGATATCATCTATGTTCTTTTAGTCCCAGAGTCCTTTTGCTTTCTTAATTATGTCATTTAAAGAGTATAGGTATATAAACAAAACAGTTTATCTAATCAAATTTGCTTTTAAATATTAAGATTTTTTAACCCAACGTCTCTACAGTTTCTCTTGTATGTTCGTGTGTGTGTGTGTGTGTGTGTGTGTGTGTGTGTGTGTGTGTGTGTCTAAACCAAGGTATCAGCAATTTTCTCCTGTGAGCAGTTAAACCAACATCTCAACAATTTTCTTGTTCGTCTCTAGAGAGTGAGTCGTTTCTCCCCTTAGAGGTAGTTTTCTGATTCACTTAAAAATTTTCCTAAATTTATTTGTTTATTTTTTTTGAGACAGGGTTTATCTATAGTCCTGGAACTCTATATGTAGACCACACTGTCCTCGAACTTACAGAGATCCTATTGCTGGGATTAAATCTGTGTACTACCACTCCCCATCATCATCATCATCATCATCATCATCATCATCATCATCATCATCATTATTATTATTTGGTATGCATGTATGTATATGCTTTCATGTGTGCACATACAGAGGAAAGTCAGAGCACAACTTTTGAGAGTCCTTTCTTTCTTTCCCCCATGTGGATCTTGGACAAACCCAGCTTGTCAGACCTGTCCACTTACTTGCCACGAAATCTTCGTAGATGATCTCTTTGTGGGCCACCTCTCCGATTCTTGACCTAGAATGGGCAATGAACACGTGCTTTTTCTGTCATCCAGGAGCAGTGCCTCAAACGAGAAATAAGTCATTGGCTTTTTTGATTTTCAGCTTATCTGGGCCTATAAAAGTAGGACATGGGGGCCGGCTGGTTTCCCAGGGAGAGGCAGATGCTGAATGCCCTCATCTGGCTTCCTGTTCAGAGTCACTGGGACAGAAACACCAACAGCTACAGGCCACATCTGATGATGGCTAGTTATATTGTTACAGGGCAGAAGGTGAATGGGCTGCATGCATGTAATAGATGGCTAGGCTACATACATGTGATAGATGACTAGGTTACATACATGTCATAAACAGATGGCTAAGCTATATACATGTGATAGATGGCTATGCTACATACATGTCATAGATGGCTATGCTACATACATGTGATAGATGACTAGGCTACATACATGTCATAGATGGCTAGGCTACATACATGTGATAGATGACTATATATGTGTGTGATACATGGTTAGTTTGCTTTCGTGACAGCCTCTCCTTTCCTTAGTAAATTCACTCTCAGTTCTTGAAGTTAATTTATTCATGAGGAATGCCCTCATGACCCATCTCTCAACACTCCTGTGTTGGAGATCAAGTTCTTACATGTCACAGCACAGCAGCAACATTCTGAGCGACAGTCATGATGATTGTCATCTGTGTTTTCTTAGTGAGGAAGGTAAGGCAGAAAGGGTACTAATATTAGACACTGCAGCCAGTAGGCAAAGTGTCCTCTCCAATGCCTGTCTCCTTGACTCTCACCTCTCAGTCCTGGAGAAGAGTCTTACAGAGAGTCTCAGTAACTCTACTGCACGAGACAATGGCCCACTCAATGTTTGTTTAAAATTGTAGTGTTCCTTGTGTATCTCTACAGATACTGTTTCTCTTTCTGGTAGGGACCAGAGACACAACATGTTGGCCAGCACCGTAGCTCTCAAAGGGACACTGGTAACCCTGTCACCCACTGCTGGCACCAGATGCTTATAAGTGCTGCTACCTTCTGTGAACTCCAGAGTGACCTTAATCAGAGCTAAGAAATTCTCTGCCGTTAGGGGCTATCGTATTTCTTTAAATTTGGGAGTCGTACAACCACACTTTTAATGACCTTGTAATAAAAAGGGGAAAAAATCTGCCATTCTGCTTAGTGACATCACGTAAGATCAACAACGACCTTTTGTAGTTTTTAAATGAAGTAAAGGATCTTGTGGTCTGTTAGTGTTGAATACTTGATTCTCCAAGTACTCAGGGAGCTGTTGGAGAAAACCAAATAGCTGAACCATCATTCAGTCCCACAGGACGCTCCAGATTTTCCACGGGAAGGTTGCTATTGGTGTACAGAAATCTGTTAGTTACGGAAGGATGTGTGGATGTGGACCTGTGTATGTTATCAGATGTGAGCATGGTTTAGATAAAGAAGGTTGTGAGAGTAAGCTATTGTACTGGGGGCTTATTTTGAAGTCCTTGAGTTAGCAAACTTGTTGGAAGCTGACCCTCCAGTCAGCTGTTCTCTCCTCTCAGAGAAGTCAGTGTTTGCCTTGCTGATTGTATTTCTGCTGAGGTGAATTGAGTTGGTGATCTGTGGGCCTGTGATCTCTACGGATCCATGATGTCTAGTCATCTCCTCGCCAGGTGGTTGAGAACATGAGTGTGAAGTTGTTCACCAGGAAAAGTTGATTAAGGAAAACTTGTCTAAAAACCAGTACTTCTTTTCAGTAAACTACAGAAATGTCTGTGCCTCTGGCTGAGTTGACAATGTTCATTTGGAAAGTATGAGGAGGTGGGGGTTGGGTTGGATCTTATCAAAATGCAATGAAAACGTGGGCATCTCTGTAATTGTTGCTCTGTAGATGGCATGAGTCTGCCACTGCTGGCTAGGGGTATCTTTGCTCAGAAGTGCTGCAGCTTCCTTGAGTAGCTGTGTTGTGTGAACGTGGTGATTAGCTGAGGATGTTGCCTCTCTTATGTCAGTCAGTGTTTGTGTTACACCGGAAGTATCAATGTCAGGAAGCCAGGAAATAGCATGGGCTCCTAACCTTGGTTGGGATGTCCTGTCACAGACATCTCTAGCACCATGATGGCTAGCACATGGTGTAGTGGGGATTGAACTTGGCCCTGCACATACTAGGCAAGTGTGAGCCACATCCTAGCCTTGGGAGTCTGTCTGTCGTCTGTCTGTCTATCATCTATCATCTATCTATTCATTTATAAATCTGTATTTAATTTATTTAACTATTCTATTTTTTTTTAAGATTTACTTATTTATTATGTACACAGTGCCTGCATGCATGCCTGCACAACAGAAGAGGGCATCAGATCTCATTATAGATGGTTAGGAGCCATCATGTGGTTGCTGGGGATTAACTTAGGACCTCTGGAAGAGCAGTCAGTGCTCTTAACCGCTGAGCCTTCTCTCCAGCCCCGGACTTCGTTAATATAGTACTATGGCATGTGGCTCACCAGCTGATGTGAAGAGAATGCTCTGTATAACTGAACAGAGGTGAGTGGGGAAAGGCATCAATCACATGGCTTAGCTGTGTGACTTAGCTGACTTCCCCACAGATAAAGAATTCTTGTCTCTTGTGGACTGTCCTTGGCAGGTGTCTTCTCTTTGCCTCCCACCTCAAGAACAAAACTAAAATGCTAAGAGCCATTTTAACTATGCTGGCATGAGCACTCTGGAGGCAGAGGCAGGCAGATCTCTGAGTTCGAGGCCAGCCTGGTCTACAGATCAAGTATAGTCAGGGGTACACAGAGAAACCCTGTCTTGAAAAGCAAACAAACAAAGAACAGCAGGAAGCCCCCTAAAACCCAGAAACAAAAATAGCTGATGTGCAAAACATACACTATCACACATCTTAACTGAACATAGACTTTTTTCTTCATGTAGTATGTTCAGATTACTGTTTCTCTCCTTCATGTCCTTCTGGATCCTCCCCACCTGCCCACTCATCAAACACCATGACTTCTCCTCTTTAGAAAAGGATAAGGCAAATGAAACAAACAAACCAGAATAAAACAAGGTGAACAGATGGAAGGGAGGGAAAAAGTCTAAAGAAAAAGCATAGGAAACACATACATATATACACACATGCAACACACATATACATATCACACACATATACACACGTGCAACACACATATACACATCACACATATACACACGCAACACACATATACACATTCACACATATACACATGCAACACACATATACACATTCACACATATACACACGTGCAACACACATATACACATCACACATATATACACACATGCAACACACATATACATATCACACACATATACACACGTGCACACACACATACAGACACATCACACACGTGTAGACAGACACATACACATGTGGACATATACATGCACACAAATACATAAGCACACACCTGCATACATACATACACACACACACACACACACACACACACACACACAAGGGGGAGTGAGGAAAAAAAGAGAGAGAACCCATAAAAACATAAAAATTGAAAACCATAATATTTAAGCCAAGGATCAGTAAAGTTAGAAAAATACTAAAAAGGTCCAGATAAAGAATATATGAAAGAAAGATCCCCCCAAATACCATTGAGTTGTTTTGAGCTGGCTGGTCATGGCCTGCACTTGTATGAGGTTGGTCATGGCCTGCACTTGTATGAAGTTGGTCATGGCCTGCACTTACATGTGGTTTCTTTTTTTTTTTTAAAAAGCATTTATTTATTTTATATATATATATATGAGTACAATGTAGCTGTCTTCAGACACACCTGAAGAGGGCATCAGATCTCATTACAGATGGTTGTGAACCACCATGTGGTTGCTGAGATTTGAACTCTGGACTGCAGGAAGAGCAGTCAGTGATCTTAACCGCTGAGCCATATCTCCAGCCCTACATGTGGTTTCTATACCCACTATACACACATGTTCTTTACCAACTTCAGATGAGTGTGGAATCTGTAGAATTTGCATGAAACCATGGCAAGGTACAGTGATCTGTGTCTGCTGGTCTTTTTATCATGCTATAAACACTACTCAAAGGTTCACATGAAGTGGTAGGTGATCAGAAACCCCCAGTTAGGCATTTGGATTCTAGTTCTCAATCCTAAATCATGTTTATGCAGCCTATCGAGTGACCACGTAAATGAGTGCGATGTTTAATAAGTGGACTGCTTACTTACTATTTATTTATTTGGATTTATTTATTTATTGAGGCAGTTTCTCTGTGCAGCCCTGCCTGTTCTGGAACCTGCTCTGTAGATCAGGCTGGCCTTGAACTCATAGAACAAAATCCACCTCCAGAGTGTTGGGATCAAAGGCATGTGCCACACCACCTGGCTTCTCTTAGTTTTAAAAAAGATTATAAAGATATAGAAGGGGATTAAAGAAAATTTAAGATTGAAGATAACCACCCACTTGTGTTGTGGTTAACATTCTGTGGCTTTGCTGCAGCCCCTTTTTGTGTCTAAATATCTATTAGGGGCTTCTACCTTGCTTCAGACCATATTGTTCCCAGATAAAAGTCACAGAAACCTTCAGATTCACAGTAAGCCTTAAAGCACCAGAGCTGGGCAGATAGCAGCCCTCTGTGCTATTTTGTCTACTTCCCTGTGGCGTTCCCTGAGACATCACTTGCCATGCTCTGAGTGGCTCCTACTCCAACAGGCTGGCCCTCATGGCCATGCGCTCAAGATCCACCTACCCATGGAGACTTCTTCTCTCTGTTCCTCTCCTCCTCATCCCTGCCTAAGACCCAGTCCCGGGACTTTTGCCCAGTGGCAAGGTTTACACAACAAAAGCTGGCGTTCCTGAGATATGAGGATCTCCCTATGGGGAGGGAGTGCAGTAGATCTTGGGGGCCATTATTTAACATTTGAACTTGTAGCGGCACCAGTCCGACCATACACACTTGGCATCAGCTGTTCTTTTTTCTTTTCTTTTTTCTCTTGTACATAGACATTTATGTACTGGGGCAGAATTCTGTTTTGTCTGCATTAATTTTTAGTGTTTGAGAGTCTTAAGTTCTCACAGCATCATATGTTCTCACATCATTTGAGAGAGTAGAAGCAGGACCTTCATGAGTCCAATGTGTTAAGCTTACTGTCCTATCCGTAGGCTGCCATGTGAGATGGCACAGAGATTCATGTAGCCCATCACAGTCACATGGACTCGCAGCTTCATGCAGCCCTGCTCATGAAGTAGTAGTTGTTGGCATTGTTGCAGCGTCCTTGAAGCACAGACCTTGGAAATTCATCCTCCCTATTAAAGTCAAAATTTTCTAATTCAAACTTATTTTAACAATGAATGTTTTCTTTTGTGCCTTCCAATCGGGTAAGTTTGGTAGCCAGATTTAAGAGCTTATTGTTTACGCGTGTTTAGTTGACTGGGTAACTGAACGATTAAGGCTTTGTTAAGTTGACTTCAGGTAGCACACATGGCTAGCGGCTACTGCACTGGACTGTGAGACTCAGACTATCAGTTACCCACTTCTCATTCTGTCCTGCTTCGCCTCGACTCAGGGTGCCTCTCTTTACCTGATTACTTTCTCTCTGTCCCTTCTGTCAACCCAGGTTCTTCTTAACTTTGGGATCAGACCAAAGACTGATGATGGGAAGTGCACACATTTTCTGTTGTTCCTGGTAACACCCCCTCTATGCTATTCCTCTAGGATAGATACAAGAACGAATGCACGATCCAACATGGACTTCCGTGCATAGTAGTCTGTTGTATTCTAGTCTACTTTGCTGTTGCTTCTTATGTGAATTTATTCCTCTCGACCAATTTTTTAAAAAGGTTTATTGCGTACAGTGTTCTGCCTGCATATATGTCTACATGCCAGAAGAAGGCACCAGATCTCATCGCAGATCGTTTTCAGTCACCAAGCGGTTGCTAGGAATTGAACTCAGAACCTCTGGAAGAGCAGTCAGTGCTCTCAACCTCTCTAGCCTCCCCTCCTCCCCCACCACCTCCATATTTATTACTGTAAGTCTATGAGTACACTGTTCCTATCTTCAGATGTACCAGAAGAGGGCATTGGATTTGGATCCATCCCAGATAGTTGTGAGCCACCATGTGGTTGCTGGGAATTTGGACTCAGGAGTTCTGGAAGAGCTCTTAACTGCTGAGCCATCTCTCCAACTACCCCCATCCCCCATTTTTTTTTTTCATTATTTGAGGCTAAGACAGAATCTTATTCAATTTCTATGTTTCTTCTGGTGCCAAACGCCAAACAAATGGTAAAGCCCTAGAAAACTCTCACGGAAGGGTTTTCAGACTGACTGATTGCAAAAGAGATACAAACTAATACATTTGATTCTCTGTCACGATTACTCAATCAATCAATATTTGTACAGTGTGCATGGGGTCATGTGGCTGGGTAAACGCTCAGGGAGGATTGTCTTTTTGGATCTGAGGAATAAGACCAGACAAGAATTGTGAATATGTCAACAGAAAATGCAGAAACTGCATGCTGAATTCTGGAGGCGGTGGGTGTGGTTTATGAAGAACATCTGAAAATAGCTGTGAGACCCTCTCCTGAGGAAGGGAACTCTTGAAACATTGGAAATGAGAGTAAGGAGGAGGTTCCTCAGACAGAACTAAAGGAAAGGGTCACAGAGGAATGACCACATATCTATGTATGGGAACAACATGTGGGTATGCCCTGTCACCAGCACTTGCTCAATATTTGCTTAATAGGTCAAGAGTTGTGTGTGAGCTTGTGTGAGCATGGGCGGTGACATGTGTGAAGGTCAGAGGACAGCTTACAGATGTCAGTCCTCTTCTTCCATTTTGTGGCATCTGGGTATCAAACTTAAGTCCTCAGGCTTGGAGGACTTTCACATGTTTCACATCCTAAGCTGTCTCACCTACCTCGGCATCAAATTGTGAAACTGTCTAAAATGTAAACACACACACACACACTCTCTCTCTCTCTCTCTCTCTCTCTCTCTCTCTCTCTCTCTCTCTCACACACACACACACACACACACACACACACACACTCACCAGGTCCAGGCTGCTGTTTGTGTAACACTATCCTTATAGTCTTCTCTCAAAATCTACTCTGAATACATCTGCTAGCAGCGATGCTTAGAGGATCCTGGTAGAGTTAAGATGTTGTTATTTATTAGTACTCAGTACGTGTATAAAATGTCTGCTGTACGTATCATGCTTTTCGCATTTTGTTAGTCTGTTTAATGTAATCAAACTATGAGTAGACATTTAACAGAGAATATACCTCACAATTTTAAATAAGTCTCAGATAAATTAGCTATCACTTGATCCTTGATGGTCCTACCCTAGAAACGATGATTCTAACCACCCTATTAGACTTCTTGCTGTGTCATCTTGTCTCTGTAATTGGTTTGCCATTGATTTTGATTTTGTGATGTTTAAAATAAAGTGTTAGAGACAACCTGAAATTGAAAAAAAAAAAAAAAATGGCCGATCTGTTGGAAGGCTCAGCACGTGGTACCTGCACGTATCTTGGAACCGCACTGATTTTCCTTTTCCAGGAGGTGATGGAATGATGAATCGGGAACAGGATATACTTCTAATACTGTTGTTATTATTGTACACTTGCTTTTTCTGTTGTTTTGTAATATATATATATATATATATATATATATATATATATAATCTCAACCTGTTTGTATTAATTCTACTATTTAAAACTTTCAGAAATTTCGGAGTACTTCTGTTGGTGCTGATGAGTATACATACGACCAGACGGGGAGGTAGGTCAGCAAGAGATGTGTTTAACTGACAGACTTTAAACATTCTTATATCATTGTTTTATGCCTAGTGTTTGCCTGCATGTATGTCTATGCACCGTGGTGCCCATGATTGTGAGCTGCCATGTTGGTTCTGGGAATAAAACCTGTGTCCTCTAAAGGAGTAGCCAGTGCTCTAACCACTGAGCCATCTCTAGAGCTCCAAACTTCAGATTTTTTATCAAATAAGAGGATTTTTTTAAACTTTAAATGATTTATAACTAAAAGATAAATAACATTTCAAAAATGTTAGAAAGTAGAGTCCCTCTAGTTCTGTAAGTGGGATATTTTAAAAGACTGAGTTTGTGAATAATTTTTGCTCCAAGTCTTTTGAAGACCAAGGTGAATAACTGAACCCAGTAGAGAGGGATTGGTGATTCAGAAAGTATTGAGTTTCTTAATGGCCCACTTCTGTGGCTTAACCCACAGTGTAACCAAAATAATCATTTCTGAAAGAACAAATTGAATAAAAAAGTCATGGTTTCTACCTATTATTAATTTTAAACAATTAGAAAAATCAATGATTTTGTCTTATAAATTGCATCTTAAAAATATGAGAGGAAGTATTTGGGCAAAGATCTTCAGCCTTTTCTGGAATGAGCTAGCCAGTAAACAGTAGATACTACTGTCCCAATAAAACTTTTATTTGTAAAGCCAGGCAGTGAGCCATTTGTCAAGAGCCGCCACACATAAGCCCCTGATTGGAGTAGCTTCACCACAACTCCCACTGTAGGTTTCCAAACAGGAAATGGGCCAGTTTTACGGCACATGCTGTGATGTCATATTAGGAGTCAGAGGTGTACGACCATAACCAAGCTCCAGGGCATTTGTGGCCAGATACAAAGAAAACTGGGCAAATGCAGAGGCCGAGGGGAAGTGCTGCTGTTGTTCTTAGGACAAAAGTGGAGCTTCTGTCTAAGGCTGAATTCCCAAGATCTACCCAGGGTTCTCTGGTGGGAGTTTGCCCATCACATCCTGGACTTTCTCCCCCACTTAAAACCATCTGGTTTATGGGCCACGGTTAAAAAATGTATATTGCACCAGTACTGGCCTTTGGTTTGGACTCATTCCTTTTGCTGTATTCTGTATTTTGTCTGTAACATAGTCAATATTTGTTAATATTTGCATAAAATACTGTTGACATGAAACTGCTCGGGAACGGGAACGGGAACGGAGGAATGTCCAGTTAGTGAACTGACGAGTCTGTTTTCTCTTCACAGTGGTACATTTCAGTACACCCTGGAAGCCACCAAATCTCTCCGGCAGAAGCAGGGGGAGGGCCCCATGACCTACCTCAACAAAGGACAATTCTATGCCATAACACTCAGTGAGACTGGAGACAACAAATGCTTCCGACACCCCATCAGCAAAGTCAGGGTACGGGCCCCATTTCTCTGCTCCCTAACATACCTGTGGGATGGCATGGAGAAAAGTTCCAAAATGAATAACTCAGAAAGTTTGGTGCAAGAGAACCTATTGCTCATAGTTTATCATTTTAATCAGTAACCAGTAAGTCCCCAGGGGAGCAGCTTGGCTGAACATGCTTTTTCACGGTGTCCAAGGGATCCTCTTGCCCCTCTCACAGCTTGTGGGCTGTGTAACTATTGTCAGCTGATCTGTTGATCAGGGTATGTTTGTGGGTGCAGGGTAGCACAGCGCATTTACAGCCCTTACAAAGCCTTCTGCAGCCCCTGGCTTACCCGGGATTCAAAAGTCGAGGTATCGTCCCCACCAGCGGCAGCCTGGGGGCCTTCAGATTCATGGGTATTAATCTCCCTTGTGGGAAATGACACTGGAGTTGTCACTGTCGGTCTGCTTTGGAAGCATGCCAGTCACCTAGCATGCCTGCTACTGCTAACAGGGAGGTGACAGGTAATCCATCTTTAAAAATAACATAGCAGAGGTTAGAAAAGTGTTGGGAGACTTTCCTGCTGTCTTATAAACTGCTCCACGCCACTGTATCTGTGGTCCCCAGCTCACCAGACTCTGTCTGTGGATACGTCCTACTAAGAAGCAGGGAACCATGGCATGTCCAGAGCACAGTGCCCTTACCACATATAGGCCAAGTTCCCAAGTAAGGTGAGCCCACTGGCAGTCAAAAGGCACCCAGGGTTCAGTCTGTTGTGAGGGACATCAACGTGTTCCAACCCTGTGGCCAGGACCATGGAGGAGGACATCGGTATCAACAAGAATGCATTGCATCAAGTCTCCCAGTGATGGTGTCTTCCTCATCAGGAATTGCACTGGCACTGGATGTCCAATAGCTTATTGAAACTAAGCCACAGCCCCTTTTATTAATAATGAGGATGAAGCACACTGTTTTATTACAGTACCATACATAAGAAAACTTGGCTTTCAGAAGCTAATAAGTGAGGTAACCAAGATGGGAGGGATTGATTGCTAGGGTAAAGGCCAAGCTACTGGCTTCTGGACTAACTCTGCTAGGCACAAGGGTGGGCTGCATGGTGCTGTGTGTGACTGGGGGGGGTCTCTAGTCCTAGTCTGTGAGGCTTCAGGTTCTATTCCCAGCACCACCAAGAAAACCAAGTACAACTAGATACAGTGCTCTGTGGTGCTCCCTGGGGGGATGAAAAGCAGAGAGATTTCTCCTTGGGTCTCGAGCCAGACATGGGTGTCTTAGGAGTTCACGTGCAATACAGTTTAATCGTATTTGTAAGAGCGCCACAGCCATCACTCTGAAAAGGTGGCAGCCATGTAAGTGACATCAGTTTGGATTTTCCCAATGGTTCTACTTTGGTGGGATCATGGAAGTCTTCTAGTATGGAAATCTAAAACTGAGTGCGGTGACAGAGAGGCTGGCAGATATCTGAAAGTTTGAGACCAGCCTTGTGTGTAAAGTACAGCCAGTCCGAGAGGGCTCCTGTCTGGAAAAATCAAAATCAAAATCAAAATCAAAATCACACACACACACACACACACACACACACACACACACACACACACACACACACCTCACAAACAATAAACTGAAACAAAACCCCAAAACAACAATAACCAAAAACAATTGGTTAAAATGGAAATTTTATCTCCTTTTGTTCCATTTTGCTGGGAATGGGATCTGAACCAGGTATGGCACCTCATCTCTATAGACCCATCATTCTGGAGCCTACGAAAGGGTCATGGCGACTTTAATTCCAGAATGACAGCAAGTATACGTAAATTTATGCAAATGATGTCCATTTGTAATTTAGGACTGAAGTGATGTTTAGATTCTTATTTCTGTGAAATAGAATTAGTTGTCGCTCATGTAAAGAACAGCCACGTTTTATTGAAGTGCATAGCTGCTCTTGTACTTTTGGATTATGACTATCGATATGATTTTATCTCAATGTTAATTTCTCTGTTTCCTCTGCAATTCTCTTGTTACCTGCTCCACTCCATCCTGAGGCACTTTCCTAAATATGAGAGAGAGAGAGAGAGAGAGAGAGAGAGAGAGAGAGAGAGAGAGAGAGAGAGAAGCGCACTGCTTCTTTACAAAGGGCACCATTTAAGATGGAAGGTTTCAGACATGTTTATTCCCAATGCAGACCAAATGCTTTTCGGGTTTGAGTTAACCCTGCAAAATAACAACCGTGCAAATGGTTACTTCATCTGGTTGTCATGATGCTGTAGTAGGAATGATAAGGGGTTCTGTTTCTATCAACGCTGTTTCCAGTTTGTGTGTGTATATGTGGGTGTCTGCATACATGCACAAATACCACAAGGAAGGTAACTTCAAAAGTTGATTCTCTTCCTTCCACCCTATCTATCTCAAAAATCAAACTCAGGTCGTCAGGCTTGGGACAAACACCTTAACTCATTGAAGTATTTTCTTGCTGCATTCTCTGGATTTGGGGGTAGGAGAGTAGGGCTTCTCTGTGTAGCCCTGGCTGCCCTGAAGACTAAGCTGGCCTCAAACTCAGATCCTTCTGCCTCTGCTTCATGAATGCTAGGATTAAAGGCAGGAGCCACCATGCTTGGGTCTTAAATAACAAAAGCTACACACCATGTTAGAATTGCCTGTAGTGGGAACTGTGTAGTGTTAGAATGTGAGTTGCAGAGGAGAATGGCCACCTACCGGAAGTGGGTACCGGAAGTGGGTGCCGGAAGTGGCAGCTGGAAGTGGCAACCGGAAGTGGCAACCGTGTGCGTCAGCAGAGGATAATGGCTGCTTTTCTCTCCTGCAGAGTGTAGTGATGGTGGTCTTTAGTGAAGACAAAAACCGAGACGAACAGCTGAAGTACTGGAAATACTGGCACTCCCGGCAGCACACTGCTAAGCAGAGGGTCCTTGACATTGGTAAGTTGCCTATCCCCCTAGGCTTTGGCAACTAGCTGGGTCGCCAAACTCAGCCCACAGAGGCTCTGTCACTCTCCGCTATGCCAGGTATTGAATTGTACATGTGACCTGTGACATTCAGCACAGATCAAGCTGAAAATCAGTCAGGCTGAGCAGAGAAGAGAGCATTTTCCTTTCCACCAGAATCAACTTATATAATAATAACCACAACAATGCCTTGGTAACACAGCGGCAGTTTCTGAAATATGTAATGCCCTGTGTCTGAGCCATGTAGGCAGTGAACAAGTCAGATCACTCTTGTCCCCTACTACATGCTAAAACTCAGGCCCATGAGGCTCAAGGTCCCTCACAAAAAGCTGTGACTCTAGTCTGTAGTTCTGCCCTAAATCCTTTCATTCCTACATAAACCTAATGCAAGCAGAAGTCGGTGGTCAGGAAAATATCTGTTTGAGAAACTTGCCTGCCAGACAAGAAGAAATGAGCCTGCAGAGTTTATTTTGTTTGTATTTCTAAGTACAATATCTACTCCCTAGAGATCAAGGAGCCCTTCGGACAACCAAGGGGCCAGACAGAAAGGCAGATACTATGCTACCTGCTCAACTAGCTCCTCGCCAAGGCTAGAAAGGGTGGAGTACAGGGAGACAATCCAGGCAGCACCTGTGGGGTCGGGGAATGAGGGGAACCACCCAGCAGGAACTGGGACCACAGTGGAAGCAGTTTTCCATTGGGAGGTGGAACCCGAGAGGAACTGCTGCCAGCTGCAAGCTCAGTGCCAATGGGGTGGAGAAGTACTCAGGCTTTCCTGCTCCCGAGCTCCCTCCCTGGGCTTCTCGATCAGACTCAAGACCGGGGAGCACAGGACCCCGACAGAGTATCATTGGACGCCACAAAATATTAAGCAAGTAAAAGGATAAAAGGACACTTGCTTTCATGTCTTATGAAGTGGAACAAAGGCTCTTTCCTTCATGGCACCCGTGATAGCTCCCTGGACCAATGGCAGAGATTAGCTAGTAACTAGGTTAATATTAGAGCGTCACCAGAGAACATTTTGAAACTAAATGCTGGTACAGCCTGTTGAATGGTTAAGCTACTCCCATTCCTCATTTCTCTTACCGTCACACACCGAGGGGTGGCTACACAGAAAGGCACACTAGCCAAATACTAATCTAATAAACAGGGAAACTGAAGCCACGAGCAGTGTCTTTATGTCAGGCAAGCTGTCCTCGAAATCAGCTCAAGTACTGGGATAAGAACTTCTCCTAACGATAGCCAGTGTTCTGAAAGCCCGAGGCTGGAGCAAGGCACTAGGAAAACGTGCTCTGACCTGTTCTGTAACCGTCTGTAGAACAGAGAAGCAATTTTATTTTATTTGAAAAGTTAGTCTTATAATTATTGCCCAAGAAAATGAGAGAAGCAATTAAATGGAAATATAGGCTCAGTTCAAATAAGGTAAATAATAAAGGGGCCTTGCTGGCATGCCTATTCACCAACTCCGACACTGTCACAGGCTTCCGTTTCCAGAATGATTTCCCGCTTCTCTAGTCCTTCCAATACATCTCTCTTTAGTACCTTCCATTGGCCTCCGTACTTTGCTCAGAGAGCCCCACACACATGTATACACGAATGCAGAGTGTGTGTTTACAAACACGTGTATGCACATATAAACATATGCCTTGCTGCACATACATGCGTGCAGGCAAATCATGCATACGTTTGTACATGCAGAACAAGTACATCTAACAAGAAAAGCAAACAGACAGTTCCCAAATTTCCACCAGTGTCTGTGGTAAAGTCCATCCAAGACCTGAGACAGTGTCCTTCAAGCTGGAATAAGAAGCAGACAAGACCTCTTTAAAAGTTCACTGTATGTTAAAAAGAAAAAGTGTATGTGAGTGGGCATGGACGGGTGTGCCACAGTGTCCATGTGGTAGGCAGAGGGCACTTGTGAGAATTGTTTGTTTTTTTTTTTAAATTTTATTTTATGTGTGTGAGCACACTGTCGTGTCTTCAGACACACCAGAAGATGGTTGTGAGCCACCCTGTGGTTGCTGGGAATTGAACTCAGGACCTCTGGAAGAGCAGCCAGTGAGTGCTCTTACTGGCAGCCATCATGTTGACCTAAGCCTAAGTTTTTAGTTTTTGTGTTTTTTTTTTTTTTTTTTTTTTTTAATTTGAAACAGGGTTTCCCTGTTGCTCTGGCTGTCCTGGAACTTAACTATGTAGACCAGGCTGACCACCTATTTACGGAGATTTGCCTGCTGTCTTCCAAGTGCTGGAATTATAAAGACATGAGCCTCCATCTCAGCAAGCTTGAGTTCGTAATCAGCAGTCGTTAGAGTTGGGCATTGCAGGACTCACATCCTCTACGTTGTACCTGCCTCAGTTGTGAGCCTGGGCACGAGTACCTTCATCTCACACTGTAGGGTGCTGGAATGAGTAGCCACCACCTGTTTTCTCTCTCTGTACCTCCTCCTATTCTGGCCATGGCCACAGACCTGGCCCCTCCCACTTACCCACTCATGCCCGGGGATAGTCACTAGCTTGCATTCTGTATAGTGGGAGAAATTTTTGCCTCTCCTTACAGAAGCTCATTGTACTTGGACCAGGTTGTCAGCCATTCTTTGAGGCTGTCCCTTGTCTCCTGTCCTCATTCTTCATGTGGAAAGGTGTTTTGTACTTCCCAAGGCTCAGAGACTTCCCAGGGGTCCAGTCTGTGGTCTGTGAGAAAGAAAAGGAACGCAAGGCCAGGACAAAGGGCAGGAGGCTGTCAGCTTGGGTCTCTGTTCCCAGAGTCTGTCGTATTTTAGTGAAGCTGATTCTTCATCAGCCACCCCACTGCCCAGGGAGCTCTTGGGATGAACACTTGGGAACTTTGTTCCCTCACTTCTTCCAAAGCCCAACAAGGTCCCCGTTATTGAGTTTTCTCATCACCCTGTGTCTGCTGTCTTTATCTCCTATGAGAACACATATCACCCGCTCACCTGTTGTTCATTCACATGCTTGTACTTCTTGTTTCCTCTCTTTCTAGAAGGCAATCTCCCTGAGAACAGAGCCTTGTCTGTTTTGTTCCTCTCTCTGCTCTATGCTTAGCACAAAGCCGGAGACGTAGTGAATGTCTGAATGAATGCATGAGCAGATGTGTGCATAAGGAAGGTGTTAGAATGGCGGAGGGTGGGTCTGAAGGAGTGGACTGAACCTTACTAACAGCTACTCCTTAGGTACAACGTCCTTTGCTACAAACTTTTTTTTTTTTTTTTTTTTTACAAACTTTCTCTAGCCTTCATACATTAACTTCACCCCCTTCTCGCTGGGTGATGGGTGCATTCCTTTAAACCCAGCACTCGGAGGAAGAGGTAGGTGGATCTCTGAGTTCAAGGGCAGCCTGCTCTCCATGATGAATTCCAGGGCAGCCAGGACTACACAGAGAAATGCTGTCTCAAAAAACAAAACAAAACAAATAAAAATCATCTTCAAAACTGAGATGGGAGATGGCAGAGATAAGAACTCCACCTAAGTCTTGGAGAGTGTGGGCAGATGGAAATCTAATGCCCGAGGCTGCTCCCACTCTATGATTCTGTGCTGTGTCTCAGTGCTTGGCTCGCCCTGGTCTCTGGTCACCAGCAGTGGCAGAGGACACCATCCCTTGCTGCCCAGGGCTGAGTGCACAGTGCTGTCTGACTGTTATGTAGGTCTGGAATATCTGAGAGCTACGTCAGGTGTGTGGTTCTTATTTGTTCAGAAAATGTTTGGGGTGGGGCAGGAAGTGTTAACACTGAGCCCCAACTCCCTAGGCGTCAGTCAGAGCAACACAATCAGAAACACAGAGAGTTCTCCAGCCAGCACCAGCTCTGTCTGTGACACAATCAGAAACACAGAGAGTTCTCCAGCCAGCACCAGCTCTGTCTGTGAGCTCCTTGAATAATGGCCATGCTTTCAGGTTGTAAATAAGTTTCCATTCTGCTGCTCAAAAGCATTCCTAGTCGACTATGCCTCCCACACGGAGAAGCCATTTAAATGACATTTGTCCTTTGTCTTTAAACCTTTCTGTTAAGTCATTTAGTCACTGACTCGTCCATATTTTTTCCTCACCAGCTTGAGGAAATGCATGCCTACGTTCATTCAGCAGAGAGGTACAGAGTTTCTTCGGTGGGGCAGGCCTTTTTCAGCTCTGGTGATTAAAATGTAATTAAGATGGGGCCTTACCATCCCATTAACCTCACCTAGATGTTTCTGAAGGGATATCAAGGCCATGAGAGTCAAAACGAACTGAAGGATCCTGCAAGCCAGACAGTGGCACCTGCGTAAATAAAATGGTCAAAAAGATTTTTAAAAATGATACTAGAGAACTACTTTATGCATCTGTTAAGAAAGATAAGAAAGATAAGTGAGACTCAAGCTGCCATGCACCCTAGAGTGAGAGAGTTGATAGACCAATGTAGCAAGTTGGGGACGCAGGGGATACAGAGTGGATGTGGGGGGAAGATGGCTTTTTGAAGGAGGTCAGTGGTAATGTGAGAGGGACAGATATATGATCCACAAATGGAACTTGATTTTGGAGGAATTGGTTAAGAATTGTGTGCATCTGTCAGAGCTGTAACGGGAGAGTAAATTCTGGGCTAGCTTGAGGGGATGGGACCCAGCAGGGACTGACAATCAGGAGGCTAGTGACAGGTAAGGAAAAACCAACACACAGAGAGGGAAACAAGCCACCCTTCCTAATTGACTGGAGGTGAGGTTGAAGGAGGAGAGGGCCAAGAAAAGGCGTCACAGCTCTGTCACCTCGGTAGTCACTGTGCTCTCCTTCTTAGGTAGTGGTACCAGGAGGAGCGGGTGGTCGGTCCGTGGGGAGCGGAGGCAGGCCAGGCTGGCGGATGCACACTAGGACAATAATTCACATGCAGAGCATGTTGGCAGGTCCCTTGGGAAGTAAAGAAAGCCACTTGGTTTCTAAGTGTGATCCTTGGAAAAGTACTGAATCACAAGTCTTAACAGTGAGCTGAATGTCAGGGTACCCACTTGATGACTAACTCTGTCTCTGAATGTGAGCGTTTTCTGTTATCTTTCAAAGAGGGAGACAAATAAGACCTCACAATTCATGTTAGAATGAAGCTAGCCTGTGCCACTTCCACATATGATCTCTCCTGGACACCCTCTCTCTCAGGGTTTTCTCCTTGCAGTAGAGCTCAACGGTCCGACATAATGCTCATCACAGTTTGTTTGCCCGTTCTCAGTGGGGGAAGCAGGGTTTGAAGTCCAAGGGAGCATCAATACTTCTCAGGGCCAATGGGCACCATTTTATAGGTAGCTGTCAAACTTACGTGTTCTAATTCGATCTCAGACTTAATTTTAGTTCACAGTCATATTTCCTGTCTCAGAGTTTATTAGGTGTAGTATTAATAGTAATCCTATAATTAGATATTTGATTTTCAATTATTAGCATGTCATTATAGGATTTGTAAATGTTATGTGCCCCAATACAAATTAATTTCTTCCTTCCTCTCTGTTTTAAAACAGGGTTTCTCTGTATATCCTGGCTGCCCTGGAACTCACTCTGTAGACCAGGATGGCCTTAAATTCAGAGATCTCCCTCCTTCTGCCTCCCGAGTGCTGGGATTAAGGGAAAGTGCCACCACTGCTTATCCAAATTTTTCCTTAAAAGCCATTTTAAAATTGTGTCGCATTATATTAGTTTCCTGTGGAGGAAGACATTTGTCTGAAACCTCAGTTGTGATGACATGGAAACATTCGTGTGCTCAATTCTGTATGATTCTGTTTGAAGATCAGAGGAGTCTTTTAGAAGGGACTCAAGCCCAGAGTCCTGCTGGCCATTGTGGATTATTTAGCTTGGAGCTTCTGCACTAGACTCAGGCAAATAGGAATTGTATTCAAATTAAATCTTGCTCCCTTTCCACCCCCCATCCCCCCACCCCACCCCTACCCCCCACCCACGGTTATCCGGAGGATTCTGGCTCTAAGGTGCTGTGCCCACGAGCCTCCTTGCAGGTTTTATAAGGAATCCCATGCTGGCTGCTCTGAGAGGTTTGTAGAAAATCAAGTAAAGGCAGTCGGGTGTGCAGAGGTCAGGGAAGGTGGATTTTATGGCCCAAGGAAGACTTGTACAGGAAAAACCGTAGCCTACTTCTTCATTCACCTGAACTCAGAGCTGTCCTATCCTCAAAATGTTAAGACCTCCCCTCTCCCACAGTCCGGACAGTGTAGGGCTTGTCTCTTTAGCAATAAATTAAGTTCATCTTATGACATTTTTTAAGGCTGCTTCCATACTTCTAAACATACCTAAACTTGATTGATTATAAAATAAAACAAAACTGAGATCTCCTTGCTTTGGAAACAACCTGGAGACAGAGAGGCTCTGAGCACCAAGCCAGAGCCCGCAGATCCCTGTGTCCTCTGTAGAGCCAGCTGTGAGGGGGCGTTTGGGGTGAGGGCCAAGAACCTCCCAAATCTTCCTGTTGGTTTGCCACATCCACATGCTGTGTAAGACAGGCCGTGCTTCAGAGGGCGGTGCTGAAGCTGCGGTCTCAGAGAATTCCTTTTCATCTTTAATTTAGCTTTGGTTGGGAAATACTGATGTGATAAAAGCACCATCAGGTGTGAAGGTTAGGTATTTAAAAGTTATAAAATGCAAGTAGTCCTTAAAGCTTGATGTTTGTGCAGACAGAAAATAATTCTGGGTAATAATAGACCCACTGTGGGTTTCTGTTTATTGCGTGCATGTCTCGATTTGAATCTCAGCACCCCTGGGGAGACCCATTTTTCATTTTCCCCCTGATATGAGTGGCCCTGGGCTCCCCCTTTCCCACCCAGAAGTCGAGACTCATTCCCAAACTCCAGCCCTTGATCTTTCTCATGGGTCTCCCTCATCCCAGGTTTCACACCAGATCCTAATCCGGTCATGTCTCAACCCATCGTAACATCTTCTAGTAACTGTTCAGTGCTGTCTCTGTAGGGATATTTTTACCTTTCTGCCTTTCCACACTTATTTCCAACTTCCTTGTCCTCCAGGGCTCTTCTTGATTTGAGCCTTCGCTCCTCCACCTGACCAACCCCACTTGGGTGATTTCCTGAGTTTCTCTGTAGAATAGGCAGCCCCTCCTGGGTTAGGATCATGTCAGCCGTTGCAACTTTGCAATATTTACTTGGCTGTCACTTTCGTTCGTCTGTCTACCTGATGCCCAGTTATTTGAGTGAACAGAGATTCTGTTTCAACCTGTAGGAACCTGTGCCTGGTACATAGTAGGTGTTGAACCCATGTTGAGCAGTTGAACAAGTGTTGGGGCACTCTCGAGTATCTAGGGCAGTTTGGTCAGTCCTAGTTTGTCCAGTTAACACGGAGTGAGCTTGGGGTTGGGCTCCTCTCTTTAATGTGGGTTCATTTTGGTGTCATTTTTCTGTTGGGAAGGAGAGACAGGGACAGACAGAGGGACAGGCAGAGAGAACAAGTGAAAGGTGGAGCTCCACCTTGGCTGTCAGTCCTCAGATGCTGACTACCTTGCTGTTTGAGAAAGCATTGCTCCTCAGCCTGGGTGACTGGTGGGCTCCAGGGATCTATCTGCCTGCCTCTGTTTCCCTAATACAGGGAGGGTTGCAAGCACGTCACCACAGGAGGCTTCTTTTAAACCTTGGTTCCAGGGAATTGAATTTGGGTCCTGATATTGGCAAGGCAAGCATCTGAGGTGAGCTGTCCTCTATCTAGCTCAGCAATGCAGTTTCTTATATTAAATTGCCCTTTTATTAAACACCAGTTTTTTGTTTTTTGTTTTTTTTTTTTTTTAGTTAAGGCAGTGATTTAATGACTTGGTGTAGAAACATAATGTACACTAATAAACCAGGGGAGATTCTTCTTTTAAACCTAGCTAGAAAGTATTAGTTTTATTAGATCAAGCAAATTGGGAATGGGTTTAAAAGCAAACCAAACAACAGGCTAGATTTGAAAAGTCAAGGTTGTGCTTCTGTAGTTTCTTTTCTGCTCTGAGGAGTCTTGTTTTTCCCCCATCCAGGCCATTATAGCTTAATGAGCCTTTTCTGATAAACAGCTTTTCTTTTCCAGGGAATATTGGAGCCCAAATGGCTAACCAGAAGGAATGTTCCATGGAGGACCAGGGTGTAGTGGATTCCTGAAGACACACCCCCTCCCCTCCCTCATGCTAATGAAGGGTGGAACTGCTCCTTAAACAGATGGTGCTAGATGATATTGAGAGTTCACCACACACCTCGTCACATGCACACGCACACGCACATGCAGGCGCACACCCCGGCCCATCCCCCCACCCGCACACTAACCTAACAGCCCCACGTGTCTATGGCTGTAATTTGTTTTATTCCCCTCTGCTTCCCTCTCTTGTCCTTTACTGGACATTGAGTTGTTTGCCCATGGCTGCTTCTCCATGTGTATAGCTCACTCTATTTGTCATGGGATTTATACTTCCATTTGGTTTAATTTTCGTGTTCTGCCTGAATCCTGATGGTGTGACCTTATTTGGGGGTGCTTTAAATAAGACCTTAGGTAGTGTTTCCACCTTTAAAAATTTGTGTATTGAAGAAGGCAAGGGCTTAATAAAAGTCTCCCAGAGTTAACTGTGATCTTTCTCTGAGGTACTAATTCTCCAGATTAAAGGGTTGATCACGATGCCTGTGGCACGCATGTGTTGATCATAGCCATTCCCATATGGGTCAGGGGCCAGCTCAGACAAGTCATGTAACTTTCCAAGGCTATGACACTGAGGTGCCTGGATGATGGGGCCACCTTTGTAATCAAAAGGTAGCAACAGTTTCCCCTTCTGGAGGACAAATCTAACTCTAACAAAAGTGCATTTAAAAGAATAGCATTTCAATCTTGAAATAATATTAAAATCCTGTAATAATGTAAGAAAACTAGTAAAATTAAGCCAGAAATAACACGAAAGACGTAAGCAGCCACATCCGTGAGGTCAGTCAGTGATTCCCTAAGCACATCCTCCCCTTCCCTCAGGGAACAGGTTCATCTTCCCATGTCCATAAGCTAGTCTGGTACCTGTGACTACAGCATGGGGACTTGGGAGGATGGAAGATGGAAGCTAGTGTTAACATATCCCTAGTCCCTGAAGGAATTAATGTTAACATATCCCTAGTCCCTGAAGGAATTAGGCTCGTTCAATTTAGTGACAGGTTCACCACGAGTGATCTGGATGTCATTTCTCCGTGTGGATCTGCTCGCTTCAGATCTGAACCACCGCTTGCTCTCTATATCTATATCTGTATTCCTTTCAAAGTTTTGAGAACGACAAGGAAAAGTTTCATAGGACCTTAATTCCTGAGAGTCTTAGCAATAATAACATCACTTGAGAAAATCGGTTCTGCTGTCTTTTACCAATCAGTTGGTTTTCCCACAGGTTACTGTTCCTGAAACTATTTGGTGTGGGGCGGGGACAGGCTAGGGTTTGTGCTGAAGGGAACACGGTAGCTGCTCTAGGATACATCAGCCATTTGCAACAGTAGCTTCTGGTTCCAGCTTAGATGACTGCTCATTCCCATGTCTACCCCACAGAGCAGCAGAGCACCAACTAATGAAATGGAGATTGGAAACCTGGGGCAAATGATGACCGGTTCCCATCACACAGAAGTATGAATTATCACCAAAGCACAATTTGTATCTTTATTCATTCAGAAAACTCTCAGGTGTTTTATCTGAGAGTTTTATCATTAATCTGGTCCTCAGATTAATGTTGTTGGCCAGCAACAAAATAGTTAAAGCTCTCTGAGTCACTTAGACCAGTCAGAAAAATTTACATCTAGCCACATTGATGAGGTGTGTAGTTGCAGCCAGGGTGTGCACAGCGGCTTGTGTGACTGTGCAGTTATATGTTAATGCACAGGATATGAACTTTCAATGACGTTACTACTGTTCTGAGGTCAAGTTTGGGGGTAAAGACATGGTTGTGTGTATGTATATATGATCCAAACACAGTCTTCATGTTTTGCATAGTAAACACTGACTCATGAGCCCCAGGACCAGCCCTCAAACAGTATAGAGAATAGAATATGCAGAACATAGTCTAAAATGCAAAGTATTTTCTTAATTTTGCTTATATTGTTAGAGTCTGAAATCCGTAACATTGTTCTATCTAGTTCCTGACCTAGAAATGAGAGCAAACATGTCTTAGTCATGTCCTTTGCTGTGAGGAGACATCATGACCAAGGCAACTCTTATAAAGGACACTTAATTGGGGCTGGCTTACAGGTTCAGAGGTCCAGTCCATTATCATCAAAGTGGGAAGCACGGCGGTATCCAGGCAGGCATGGCATTTGAGGATCATAGAGTTCTATCTTGATCGGAAGGCAGCCAGGAGAAGACTGTCTTACAGGCAGCTAGGAGGAGGGTCTCAAAGCCCAGTGCCACAGTGCCACACTTCCTCCAACAAGGCAGGGCCTAGCACATTCAAACCACCACAAAACACACAAGAGAAGTATTAGGTTTGGTGCAAAGAGAATCCTAAGAAGGACGTCTTCCTGACTCACAGCAGGGAGACTCTTAGATCAGCCACGGTGAGCTGATAGCAACTGTGCACTGATCACTATGGTTTAAGAACACTGAAGAGTCACTCAGCGCTGTCACTCAGTGTCGCTATAGTCATATTCTTACCACCAACATTCTGGATTGTCTACTGAAAAGATATACACTTGAAAAATGTTCATGTCACAGAAGCCAAAGGGGTTTGGCTTTGTGCATAGACAGCTTTGTAGGTTCTGGTCCTAGCTCTTGTCCCCTAGTGAGGTTGTACTTCGTCCCCAGGAGTTCATGTGTCAGAAACCCAATCTCCAGTCCTAGTGCTCATGTGTTTGAGGTGAGGAGGTTGTGAGAGTCTGGTGTGCTGGTGACTGTAAAACTCCTGAGCTGGCATGTCCCCTCTGTCACCATCGACCATGATGAGAAGAGCTCTTATCACTAGCTGGTTGGGCTCAGCCTTGAACACCACAAGCTATTTAAAAAAACAAACAAACAATTTACTAAAGCCCACGGTATTCAGATATAACAACAGAAAAAGACTTAAGACACAGACCAAGTGACAGAGTTGGAGAGGTACTGATCACGCTTTATGTTTCTTACTTGGGTGAGGTTTACAGACAAAGGTTCACGGTTGCCTGCAAGCTGTGTGTGTGTGTGTGTGTGTGTGTGTGTGTGTGTGTGTGTGTGTGTGTGTGTGTGTGTGTGTGTGTTTAGCACAGAGCCTAGCTCACACTTGGCTCTTAAAAAAGAAAGAAAGAGGGAGAGAAAGAAAGAAAGACAGAGAGAGAGAGAGAGAGAGAGAGAGAGAGAGAGAGAGAGAGAGAGAAAGGAAGGAAGAAAGGAAGAAAGGAAGAAAAGGAAAGAAAAATAGTGGGCATTAGGACCAAACATACTCAGGGACACCCAAAGTTACCTGTGACTTGTTAAGAACACTATGAAGAAAAAAAAAAAAAAAAAAAAAAAAGGCCTGGAGAGATGGCTCAGTGGTTAAGAGCACTGACTGCTCTTCCAGAGGCCCTGAGTTCAAATCCCAGCAACCACATGGTGGCCCCCAACCATCTGTAACGGGATCCAATGCCCTCTTCTGGTGTGTCTGAAGACAGCTATGGTGTACTCATATAAGTAAAATGAATAAATAACCCTTTAAAAAAAAAAAAAAAGAACACTATGAAGGAAAAAAAAAAAACAACGATTTTGGTGAATTTTTCCATTGGACACACATGCTTTAAAAAGGTGCTTTTTTGATTTAGAACAGGGGAGGGGAGGCCTCAACTCCGGTCTGAGCTTCCTCCATCTTTTTCAAATCAGAGTGTCCTCAGATGATTCGCTTTCTTTCGTGTGTTATCTGCCCAGGCTGAGATGGGGGACAGGGATGTTCAGGACAGGCGGGCTGAGGTATGGCTGTTGTCCGCCATGAAGAAGCAGCTGTGCACTCTTTAGATACCATCTCTGTTCTCAGAGGTAACTCACGGAGGGTCATGGAGAAGGGTTCCTATGCCCAGGGATCCACAGCTAATGCACTTGCTTGCTGTATCCTGTCTGTCACCCTGAAGATGGCTTACATTCCCCACCTTGTCCACCGTGCAACAGTCCCAGCTTTAAGGAAACAGCACATGACGAGGCTGATGCGCTATGCACAGGACTGGCCTGGCTCCTGGGTTTGTCTCCAGCATTCCAGCCTTATTATTTCACTAGTCCAGACAGAATCTCCAGCTTCCAGAAGAGTGCCATCTTCTGTATTAATTATACTAGTCTGTTTAATCTCCAACAATATATATAAAATAATTAAAGGGGGGCAGTTATAATTCTCCAAGCACATGGGGCTTAATTAAGGCGCAGGAGTTAGTGGTTCCTTTGACTGCCATCCAACATCATGGTGTTCTTACCGTCAGCGTGAGGAAGCCTGAGCCTTCAAAAGTCTAAATTAAAACAAAACACCCAATTAACAGGCCACTCATTATCTGCAAAAGATAAAAGTAAGAGATAACAAAAAGGATTCACTCACCCGTAATTTCTGTGTAGAATATACCTTGCCAGAAATGAATGTGGAAAGTGTGTGTGAAGGCACACTCAGCACCTTCTGGCAGACGTGGTAAAACTTAAGCATCGTTTTTCCACAGCACCAGTGCCTTTGACTTCCTTAGATGGGCTAGCTTGAACTTCTCCCTCAGCCCTCTCATGCTCGCAAGTTCTGGAAATGTTTTGTTTGTCCTCTCCCTGTTGAAGTATTCTATCCCTGCCCTCCTTCGTTAAGTAGCTTCCCCTGGTCCCCAAACACCCAGGTTCACTGCCTCCTTCACCAAACATTCCCTCAGCACCTCATAATACAGTCGCCATTGAAACAAGCGAGGTGCTATGCTATCGATATCTGCCAGTGATTTATGGTTGGAATTGTAGTTACAAGTGTGGCTGTTGGTATCAGACAGTCCTGAATTCAAATCAGAGCTGACTAGTTACCAGCTTTGTGACTTCCACAAACAGCTTGGTGTCTCTCTAGGAGAGAACACGTCGATTCCTACCCTAGGAGTAAGAACTGAGGGAGACAAAAGACCTCAGACTGCATTGTTGGCACAAGGCCTGCCTGGCTTGAGCATGTGTGCCCTCAACTAGAGCACACATCACCCCAAGAACCTTGGGGTTTGAATGCCAGGAGATGGCAGCGGCTTTATCAGAAGGAAACAGATGTCTCTGAGTCCACTCTAGGCATAAGGATAGTCATATCTTAGTGTCCCTGGTTGGTATAACTGGTCCTCCTTTATATAGCCTCGGGTCTGTCCACCAAGAGAGGAAGTGTTTTCGGGGAAGTATAGACTGTTACATGGACCTCATAGAGACAGGTGAATGTGCTTCCTAAAACCACATGTGGCGTGGGCCAAAAGTACCCAAAAGATCCTCTTGGCTTTGTCACAGCACCAAAACTTCTCAAGTGTAGAAAAGAGGCAGCAAAGAAACTCACAAACCCTGTGTGAGAGCTGGCAGAAATGTAGTCTTGGCTCCACTCCATGTTCATGGGATGCGAATATCTGGCAGTAGCCCGCATCTCTCCAAAGCCCTCTGCTGCCTCTGCTGGCCTCTAATGTGTGAGGATGCGCTTGCCAGATAGTCAAAACCCTGGGAATCTGTAAATTCCCATTCTGCTCTGGGGCATCCTGACACACTCTGGAGAATATCCACGGCATATATTTTCATACCACTTGCCCTAACTTGTACATCCAGGACATGGTAGCCTGGAGATTTTGGCTTTATGGCTAGCACTGCAGCACCAGGGGACCAGTTTCATTTGAACTACCCTCACCCCCATTTTAAGTCTTTCAGTATGCCTTGCTAACTATATATTTAGTTCTTTTGTGTGTAAACTACCATAATTAATAAGAACTACCTTCATTCTATTTTTCTGTTTTGTTTTTTTTTTTGATGGGCAAGAAACATTAAAGAAGAAAAAATTCAAGATATTTGAAAAAGCAAGCAGATTTAAGATAATAATTATCTTGTTTATTTATATTTATGTGTTTATTTGTATTCCGGTTCCTATATTGCAAAAGCTATAAGATCAGGGACCTAGGAAGGACAGTTCCTGGTACAAAGTAAACATTTTGGCTCTTATGTTTGTCACTTGATTGCTATATTAGAAGACTCTGGTGTGTTTATATTATAGTTGGTATGAAATCCTTGCCTTTTTTCAGCCTTTTTTTTTTTCTTTTTCGAAGGGGAAATTAAGACTGGAAGACTAAAACCTTGTGATGTAGGACTCCACAGTGTCCCAGTGCTCAATCTAATCCCCTTGGCTTGTCTTAGTTTCCGGCAGTGACATTTGCCGTCTTCTTCACAGCTGACCTGCAAATTGTACTCAACTGCAAGGTTGTCTTGCAAGGCTCTTAGTTGAGAATCAGGAACTGGATTTGAAATTCAGCTTTCTTCTCTCTTAGAAATGGGGGGAGTTTGTTGGCTTGCCTTTCAACAAAAGCACAAGCATGCGTCCACGACTGTCCCATTGAGTCTGCTCAATGTTGGTTTTCTCTTTTTTCTTTCTCATTTACCTTTTAGTATTTATTTTAAAATCAGCAGAAACTCTTGACTTACAAAAATTAATAGAATGAGAAGAAGTACAAATAGCATGAGACCCAAGAATGGCTGTTCAACCCTTTAACAGTCAAGGGACTGCGGATGAGGATAGGAGACTGGGTTTTGAACATCAGTTTGGAAAGACCATATGAGAAGAAAGGACGTAGTTACCCCGAGTGTAAACTGTTCTTCCCTGGAACAGCTTGACAAAAAGTAGTCAGCTTTAAAATTATAGCCAGGCCTGGTGGCACAGATCTCTACCCCAGCACTAGGGAGGCAGAAACAGGCAGACCTCTGTCCGTGTCTGGCCAGCCAGGGCTACACAGTTCAATCTCACCTCAACAGGACAAAGTGGAATAAGAAGCGACCTTATATTTGAGAACATCCTCTTTTGTCTTGTAGTTGAGTGTTGAACCCAGCTTCTCTTTACCCAGCCCCGCTCCACCAACAAGCTATACCTTCTGCCCCCAAGAATTTACTTTAATAAAATATAACTAAATTTACATGAAATATAGCTGTAAAAGTAAGTGAAACATTGGTGTAACAATCTATTGGGCTGAGTGACACAGGGTCCGATACGATATTTGCAATTAGCAGTTATTAGCAATTATTAACAATAATCAGCAATAATGACCAAACATTTTACAAAAGGTTTTAGATATGGGAAGATGCTAGAGATGGGACTGGCAAAACCGTATAGCAATGAAAAGATTTTCACTATATTGCTGTGTAAAAACATTTACATGTTTGTAGAGGAGCTAGATGACAGATAAGAGCACACAGATAAGGTTTAAATGCAGTTAACTGTGGGTCAGTAGACCGGTGCTTTAATTTTTTTTTTTTTAATTTATTTGTGGTCTCTGACTTTCCTATGTTGAATATGCACACCCTTCTATATTAAAAGTTTAAGTGCTTTGTTTTCAGTGTAACGATCTGGGGATGGGCACGGTGGCTCATGCCTGTCCTTTAAGCACTCAGAGAACAAGGCATTTCGAGTTCAAGGCCAGCTTTGGGCTACACAGTGAGACTGTGTCTCAAGGTGACAGAAAAAAATGAAACAATGCCAAAAAAAGAGTATTACCTTGCTATGCTGTTAGGGAGGGTAGAAGGTAGAGGTGTTCTGAGAAAGCGGCTAAGGAGAATTCAGCCTGAGGCTAGCCCAACCCATCTATCCTAGGGAGCCTATCGAGTCATTCCTGAGAGCACAGTGGCAGTTTGGTTTGAGTCATTCCTGAGAGCACAGTGGCAGTTTGGTTTTTGTTTTGTTTCGTTTTTTGCAACCATTCAGCTCCCAGCAATAAGGAATCTTAACTGCAGTGCCCAGGTCTCAGTTTCGTCACTGGGAAGAGAGAGTAAACAAATGATGGCTTTTCTGTGGAGCCCAACACGCCCACAATACACAGACATATGCTGATGGCCCACAATACACAGACTCATGCTGATGGCTGTTGTCTGGCCGGGGAGTCTGATGGGTTGGAAAGTGGGGGTTAAATCTTGTACGAGGAGTGAAGATAAGACATCCCAGAGTGTTCAGCTGATGACAGCCAAAATGTGACTAACAAGTCTTTGGAGTACAAAAGTAAGACTGTCTTTCTCTGGCATGTGGGTGCAATTCAGTAGTACAGCATGTCCTTAGCATGTGTGAGGCCCTGTGTTTGATCCCTGGTTCCATCACTGCACGTGGAAAACCTTGACTCTCTGTATTTTGTTTGCTACAGTCCTGGTGATGTTGCCTGATAGGTAGAATATTTTGCTTTCCAAAAAACATCCCTGTGGAGGGCCTGTCAAGAAAATGAGTAAGGAAAAATGAACTAACAATCAAATCAGATAAAGACAAGGGTCACACGGGTTTAGTCTTTTAGTAAAAGGATATGTGTTATTTTTCACCCCACTGGTAGTGTAATATAAGCTGGCATCTGGAGCTTGTCACACTGGTAGCCAGAAAAAAATAGGCAAATTTAAAACTTGGCCATGAGAAATAATGTATTATGGAGGGATCCTTCCTCTGCTGTGCAAGTATGTGTGCATGTGTTCTTGGATGCATGTATGTATGTATGTAGTATGTATGTGTGTAGTATGTACATATGTAGTATCCATGTTTGTATGTAGTATGTACATATGTGTAGCATGTATGCTGTGTGTATGTGTGTGTATGTATGTATGTATGTATGTATGTATGTATGTATGTAGTCTGTGTGTGGTACATGAGTATTTTGAACCGGGGTGTCATGTATCCCGGATCTCAAACTTGCTGTGTTCTAAGGATGACTCCAATCCTCGTGTCTTACTACCCGAGTGCAGGGCTCACTGGCATGTGCTTCCTCACTGCTGAGGCCTTTTTCTCTTTCCCTGTTGCAGCTGATTACAAGGAAAGCTTCAACACCATCGGGAACATTGAAGAGATCGCATACAATGCCGTTTCCTTCACCTGGGATGTGAATGAGGAGGCGAAGGTGAGTGGACCTATGTCGGGTGGCTCTGACTGACGGCCCTTTCCCCAAACCTTGTGAAGTACTTTCCCAGAAACTCAGAGAGAAGAACATGAACCCACACCCTTTGTATGAAAGCGCCTTTGCCCTTTTGTTGTGGAGGTGCAGCTTCTGCCCTGACAAAATGTGACGAGCCACCACCCCCCTCCCCAGTCCTGTAGGCACATGCTCCATTTTAGAACCAACCCTCAGAGTTGCCTAAGCCCTTGGGCGTCCTACACCACCCTCAGGTAGCTTGTTGGTGAGTGGCCCACAGTTCAGTGGCTGAGGGGTGGGGCTCCAGAAGCAGGGCTTCCAATCGCCTTTCACCACTGTGACTGCAGCAATTCTCTGTTGACCAATTGACCCCTTTCCGCTCCTCTGGGTCTAAGTGTGGTTAGGATGTGCAGAGGTAAATAACATCTCTGACGACCAGGCGTCAAGGTTTGGATAAGGAAGTGTTTCCACAGATAGCTGTGTTTGTTCTCCCACCACAGCCTGGTCTAAAGGCCCCAAAGCCTATTCTGGGTCTCGGGGACTGATTCTTCAGCCTCACTTTGCACTCAGAGGAATGTTTCAGATAAAACCTAAGCTTGTTTTCTGCTTCAGTTGTGTACCATTGGGCTAGTGTTAGAAGAGCTTGTCTCCAATCTCAGTAGGAGGTCAATGTAAACAGGGTTGTCAATGCCTCATTGTCCCGGGAGGGAAGGCTGGGTGAGAGGAAACTGGAGTGTGTGGTAGGCTCTCCAGTAGACAATGAGTCGCCCTGTGTCTCCTTCCACTCATGTAGAAACAATGCAGGTGAAACTGGCTTTAGGCCCAAGAAAGGTGGCCCAAATGGGCACGAAGTGACAGATCAGCAATGAGGCCTGGGGAATGTTCCAGAGAAGGGAACAGGCCTTTCTACAGGACGTAAGATCCAGCTTCCCAGAGAACTGCGGGCAAAGCATGGCACTGACATGCTTGCACACACTTTACAGCAGTGTTCCTGGCTGTCTGAGGCTCATTCAGCTCTGTCCTTACTCCTGAGACTGTCACAGCTCACAGAGGGTTGTCTATGCCATTCCAAGCCTCTTGCTTTAGCCTGAGCTGGCTCCTTTATGTTCTCTTTGAGGCTAGACCACTACACAAGGGGCAGTCTGTAAGGGCCCAGTCCTGGGGTGTGGTGGAGTCTCTCTATTTGGTGGAACAAACATCACTTCCAAATGACCCTACAAGCATCCTGCAGTGGTATGGGTGATCCACTCAGTGAGGGGATCCTATGGGGAAACATGAGCCAAACAATAGTGTGACCAGGGAGAGGCCGGACCCACTTCACAGTTACTGAGAAGAAAGTGGGGTTCTGCCACAGAAGGTGTCCCACAATGTGAAAGCCAGCACTAAACACGAATCCTCACTATGATTTGGGCATCACAGTCTGCAATAATGGGTGTTAGAGGTGAATGCATTAACGACTGTTTCGGTAGGGACCTTGGAAAAAGCGTGTGGAGATCAGAAGTCACAGGCTCCATAGACATTAATGGGTAGTGACTGGGCTGAGCTAGCTGGCCTTGCAGTCAGTTCATTCCTCTCCCTTGCCTGGTACAGGTACTCACTTTCTTATCATGTGTCTGCACATGCATGCCTGGGTGTGTACATGTATATCTGCGTGTACACATGTGCTTCTGAGTATGCACACGTGTGTCTGGGTGTGTGCATTTGCACATACGTGTACAAGTGTACTTCTGGGTAGACACTGATTTCTTTCACTGGCAAATGGCCTTCTGCAATGTTTCATGATACTTCCTGTAGCCGAGTTTTGTTTTATTTCCTTAACATCTATTTTTAGTGACTGTCTTTCTTTGTTAGCTGAGAAGTAAGTTTTAAAGGGTTGTAAATGTTTATCCAAACTACAGACTCCATAGCTCAGCCCCTCAGCCAGAGCAGAGGTTTCACCTTCGAGTCCACCTTTTGGCCGTTTAAAAAAAAAAAAAAAAAAACGTTGCTGATTTTATAGTAAGCAGACTGCGCCAGACAAGATAGGATAGTAGTTGTGGGAAAGATTTTCAGCAAAGCAGGGAGGGTGGTGGCTTCATGCAGGGTTCCTCTTGCGTTCACACCCCCATATCTATCTGGAGGCTTCAGGAGGGGCTCGGGCTCTCAGGCCACTCCACAGCCGTGCACGCTGCTTCCTCTAGAACTAATAGGAGAGGGCAGCAACCCCAAGGAATTTAGCTTGCTTTAATTATGGTAACAACATTTGGCCAGGAAGGTGCCCAAGCCCTCAATGCCTCTCTGTGTGTGTGTGTGTGTGTGTGTGTGTGTGTGTGTGTGTGTGTGTGTGTGTGTGTCCCCGTCTCAGACTCTGGCTGGGGTCCCAAGCTGCCTGTCTGCTTCAGGCAGAGTGGCTGCAAGGTTCCACCTCTCAGAGCCGGTTTTTCCGGTTGTGTCACAGCGGCTTTCGGCTTAGGTGAGTCAAGCAGGCCAAACAGTCTTGGAACGGACCTGGTCCCCTCAGGGTCTGTGCAGTCTGGAGGACCTCATGCTTTTTTGCGTTGTCTCTGGTGTAGTTCCGAGTGTTCCCACTGCCGGAGCATGGAAACGGGTGGGCGTGGCGTGGGTCTGAGTCAGTGTAGCAGAAGAAACCTGCAGTGAGGTATAGACTCCGCCTTGTCCTGGCCCCAGAGTAGCTGGCATCTGTTTCTTTTCTTTTCTTTCTTTCTTTCTTTTTTTTTTTTTTTTGTGGTGCGTGGTTTTCAAACGGGGTCTGTCCGGGGAGCTCAGGCTGGTTGTGAACTCACAGCAATCCTCCTGCCTCAGCCTTCCAAATCCTGGTATTACAGGCATTGTTAGCTTCGAGCATCAGACTTCCTTTTCTTCAGCTTTAGTTTGCCCCGCTGTGAAGTGGTTAGCACTCCATGGATGCCTGAGTCCCACGCAGAGGATTATGGGGCGGGGCAGCGTCTGTGCCGCATTCTCTCACAGGACTCCCACTTGCTGGGATATTCTAACTTTAATTTTCCCTTTGTAGCCAAACACTGGTACTTAGAAAGCAGGCTTGTCAAGCACGAGTCTCCAAGATGGTGATTTCCCACACAAGATTACTGAGTTGCTGAAGAGAAGAATGACTAGCTCAGAGGGGCGGGGCCTTCTGCCGTCAGTGGTCACGTCACCCACACAGTGCAGCCTCAATTACAGCCGTTTCCCAGGTTTTCGGGGAGAGTCTTGAAATGACTCTCATATCCCTACTCAGTGCTGCTGTCTCTGTTCACAGTGATTAATCCTGGAGTGCTGGAATGTCTGTCATGGCGACCATGTGGGAGAGCAGCTCAGTTAGAATGCTGCGAACTGGGGTTGGGGATTTAGCTCAGTGGTAGAGCGCTTGCCTAGCAAGCGCAAGGCCCTGGGTTCGGTCCCCAGCTCCGAAAAATAGAAAAGAAAAGAAAAAAAAAAAGAAAAAAAAAAAGAATGCTGCGAACTGAGTACCTTGTACAGATATTGTGGCTAAGTCTCCTCTTTGTCTTTTTACCCTATCCGGAAACCAAGACACCCACACCCCTATTCTGTGTTTGCTCCTTCCTGCATGCACTCTATTAAATGTTAGAATGAAGAACACCCCCACCCACAACTAACCCAGTCTTTAAAAACAATCTCTCTGTAGCCAGTGTTTTGGAAGAATCTCAGTTCAAAAAAAAAAATTTTTCCCTCATTACTATTGAGTCTATTCTATTGCTTTTATATTCGTTAGAAATTCTGTTTATTATTGTTGTTGTTATTATCGTTATTATTATTAGTAGTAGTATTAGTATTGGTGTGTCTATATGTGTGTAATCATGGATACCCAGGACCAGGAAGAGGTCAGAGGACAGCTTTTAGAAATTGGATTTCTCTTTGTACTTTTGCCTCTTGTCTCTCTCTGCCTCCCATCTCCCAGGAGTGCTGTATTATAGATACAGCAGGATACCTAACTTCCTGTGTAGGTGGTGGAATGGGTCTCAGGTGGTCAAGCTTGTGTGGCAAGTGCTTTTGCCCACCAAAGGCCTTTTTTCAAATGGCCTTTCTTTTGATAATTTTTAAAGAGAACCCTGCCAGGCAGTGGTTCTGCACACCTTTAATCCCAGCTCTTGGGAAGCAGAGGCAAGCAGGTATCTGTGAGTTTGAGGCCAGCCTTGTCAACAGAGTGAGAAACCCTGTCTGGGAAATTAAAAATTAAAAACAAAGACTTAGAATAATTTGGTACTATAAAGCTGGTACAGCAGGCTGCTCTTCGTTGCTTTTAAACTTAGCCTCTCTGCTTACCAGGGAAGAAGAAGACCTCAGTTTCATGACAGCTGTCCTCCTAGCCTGGACACCTTCCTTTAGCTACAGGAAAGGACTTACCGTGTCCCATCCACCCCCTTTTCATTAGATCATCAGTGAATGCCCTTCCAGTTTGCTGGGACTGGGAGAGAATCTCTCAGGCATTCGTTTTAGATAGGTTCAGGGACACATTTGTGTCAACAACGTTTAGGATGCAGTTGGAGGTGCAGGACATTTCTGTGCATCTCGGCCTCTGGTTCCCAGCATCCCAGCCCTGCAAGATTAGTAAACAGAAGGGAGGATGCTACTCCAGGCTCCCCTGTTACCCATCCTCACAGAAGGAAGTCACCCACTGAAACAAGGCCAACCATGCTGTAATTTTCCCTTTCCAAGGAACGCAGAGTACAATTTACATGGGTCCAGGGGGGTAATGGACGTCCAGCCCTACTTCCTCAAGCTAAGCAGCTTCAACAGCTCTACCTGCTTGGCCACACCTTTACCACACTCAGCCCCCAACAGAGATGGTGTGCTGTTTTTAACACTTCAGTGCCCAGAGATTTCTTTATCCTTATGCCTGGAACATTTCTTGTTTGTATCATAAAAAACATTGACCAGCATGGGCATAACTACTTCTTAAGCTGCTCTGCTCTCTGTACCCGAGTGCTTGTATGTGTGCAGACAACGATGCTGATCGGCGTTCTAGCTCTGCAACCTACACGGTAGAAGAGAGAACTGACTCCTGCAAGCTGTTCTCTGACCTTCACACGCATGAATGCGTGCACACGTTCTCTCCATTGTGTGTGTGTGTGTGTGTGTGTGTGTGTGTGTGTGTGAGAGAGAGAGAGAGAGAGAGAGAGAGAGAGAGAGAGACAACACAATAGAAACTCATCTGTAAGTTTGAATCTGTAGAAACCCATGAGGTAGTTGTAGGCATGGTATCCTGACATTTCCCTGAGCCCTGTTTCCTTCCCTTAATAGTTTACTTATAATCAGTTGTATCTGGTTTTGCTCTAATATCAATGTCTTCTAAGAGCTGAGGCCATTTTTGAAGAGCAATTGTTGAGTTGGGTAGCTGACAGTGCCTAGAGGCCTTCATTCCTCTCTGAATCCATCTTTAAGAGAGACAGAAGCCAATGGGATACTGGGGGCACTGCTTGGTGTAGAGCCTGTTCAGTAGGGCGAGTAGACAGAGTCAGAGTTCTGATCATGGAGGACCAATGGAGCAACCTCCTTTGTCCGTGTGAAGCCCCATGTTTCTCTTTTCCCCCTGTGTGTTGGTTTTCTCTGTGAGGTGCTTCCTTCTCAGGGTGCAGCTAGTGGTGAGCAAGCCCCTCCCAGATGCTGCACAGGGGCGGGAGTAAAGGTTTCTCCTCTCTGCTGTTTAAGAGACAGCTTGGTAACAAATCAGCTCTCCGATAGCAGTGACATTTCTCTACAAGAAACAGTGAACTGGGGAGAACACAGTTATTTTCATCTTCTTGTTCATTCCCAACTTTATAGTTACTTTCAGTAAGTGAGATTATGCTAATTAAAGATTAGCTTAAACTCAGTACCTGATTATGGTGAATCTGTCATGCCTCAGATGTGCTGCTGCTTCCCTTCCTCCTTTTTCATTTTAATTTTCATTTGTGTGCGTGTGTGTGTATGTGTACGTGTGTGTGTGAGAGTGTGAGTGTGAATGTGTGTGTGTGAGTATGTATGTGTGAGTATGTGTGCATGAGTGTTTGTGAGTGTGTGTGTGAATGTGTGTGCATGAGTGTTTGTGAGTGTGAGTATGTGTGAGTGTGTGTGTGAGAGTGTGAGTGTGTGTGTGAATGTGTGTGTGAGAGAGAGTGAGTGTGTATGTGTGTGTGTGAGTGTGTATGTGTATGTGAGTGAAGCCAAAAGAGGATGTCAGTTCTCCTTGAACTGGAGTTACAGGCAGTTGTGAACCACCAGACGTGGGTGCTGGGAACCAAATCTGTGTCCTCTGGAAGAGCAGCGGACGCACTTGCCTGCTGAGCCATGTCTCCAGCCTATCTACCTGTCTTTCCCAGTATTTCTTTTTTATCTGAAACGTCTGACGGGTGCTGATATGGAGACCTGTGGCAGAGGCTGGGTGTGACTTCTTGATTGCCCTGCCTCCATTGCTCGGTGCGGGAATTACAGGCATGTGCAATCACATCCTGCATTATTGATGCTATGTGCCAAATACAGAACTCTAAAAAGGCAAACTTGGGGGTCTGGAGATGGCTTAATGGTTAAGAGCACTAGTTATTCTCTTTTGTAGAGGACCTGGGTTCTATTTCCAGCAATCACAACCATCTGTAATTCCAGTTTGGAGGGATCTGATGTTTTCTTCTAAACTCATAGGGTATGGGGCATGCACATAGTGCAGATACATACATATGCATACACATATATGCAAAGCATCCCTGTATATAGAGTAAAGTAAACACATCTAAAAAGTAATTTACAGAAAGTTAAAGTTGGTAGTCTCAAAGCACCTTCCTAGGGTATATTTCTTAAAGAACTCTTGTACATCAGAGGAGGGGGGAAGATGTGTAAATATTGGTTTTCAGGATGCACAGAGAGAACCAAAGGACTGTCTACAGGAGACAATATTTCTGAGGTTCATAGCTTTGCTGAGTCCCACCCCACAGCCCCTGTAAGTTGGAGCCTTTCCTAGGGCTCTCCTGAGGGAGTTGAGAGAAACTGCCGTTCGAGCAGAGCTTGCTTACACCCCACTTTCCGTGAGTTAGTGTTTTGCCTGACTGAGCCGGTTTTAAGGTTATCTGGTGGAGAGTACTATGGGGCATCCCGTAGTCTCAAAAGCAAAGAGAACGTTGGGAGAGGCTCCTGGGAGAGGTTTCAAAAAAATTGAGTTACACAGGGCCAAGCAGGGCAAATGGCGTTTTTATGTGTTTGCCAGGGCGTGGTGTGGGCGGGGGGAGCTCTAAAAGGGAAAGGCAAACATTTGCTGGAGTCTTTGGTATTGAACTTAAACAAAGCCATGCCTTTGTTCCCCTTTTATAAGGCAAGGGCTGACAGGAAAAGCTCCGAGGCTGGAGCTAGTGCTGGTGAACAAGGACTAATCTCTGGATGGCATCTCCCTGGAGAGATCAGTTGATCTTTTTTGTTAGCGTGTGGAGTAGCCATGGTTTCTGCCCCTCATTCTTCTTATGGCTCTGTACCTAACAGCTCTGGACCATTGTGTTGTGCAGAGAATTGGATTACACACTTGGGCTTCATGACATAATGGTGTGTGCTTGTGTGTACAATGACTAATGTTTGTCCAGCAATTACTATATCTCGGGCACCCTGCCTGGCCTTTATATATATTACCCAATTATTCGTGTTTCTAAGCAGGTGACAGTCTTCATCTACTAAGGAGTGATTTAAAGTTAGCTCATTTCCCTCAGTAACACAGCAAGTGCAGCACAGCCACGCAAGCCGAGACCGTGCATGATCCTCCTGCAGTTCTGCTCCATGTAGGGAGGGTCGTCTCCACTCTCAGGGACAGTGAGACAGCGGTGCACTTGGGGCAGAACATGAGGTACCAGTTTATGGAGATTCGTGACCAGGCACAGGTCCTGTTCTCAGAGAAGTCACGACCGGCCTGGAGCTAAGATGAACTCCTAGTGGCCCTGCCTGGGATGACAGGCAGGATGCACTATGCCTGACCCTCTCTTTTCTTTTCTCTTGTCATTTCTGTATTTGTTTATTTTAAAACTTTAGATGAGAAATTAGAATAGTGTGATTAACGCCTCACAGGTTAAACTGAGGTCAGTTCATTTGTCCAGATTTTCTCTCCCCCTCCCCATCCCTCTGTCTCGCACTTGGTCAGTGCTGTGGCATGCAGGAAGAGGAAGCCAATCCCGTGGGATCCGGGAAGGTGGGAAGGGAGGGGGTAGGTGAGGGATGAGAAAGATGAACACATAGGATGGGGCTGGGAAGCGGGAGTTTTAATAAGGCTTCCTCGAGATCGAAGGGACTACATCTGAAAACCTGGGCCATAAAAAGCTGCTGCTGAGAAAGCCCACTTTCAGCTGAAGAAAACAGCTTCAGTACCAAATCACATTCCTGTGCACCATTGTATACAAAACCTACACAGAAAGACTCTGATGGTGGATTTGTTTATAAATTAGAAAGCTGGAAACAGCCTGATGGGAGTACACTATGTTATATCTAAGCGTTTTGTAAAGAGACGGAACTATCATATCGGATTTCAGCACTGGGTGGGAGAGCGCGAATCAGGACAGTGTGTATTCTCTTCCGCAGCTTCCCAAACAGGGCAGAGCACAAACAGGGCAGAGCACAAGTTCCCACTGCACTTAACTGGGGAGCAGAGGAGGGAGAAGGTCCAGTTTCACTTTCCCTGCCATTTGAGTTTTGTGTTGGATTCGAGCATTACAAACTTAAACTTTAAGATCTGGGGTGTGGCCAGTTTGGAAGGCTGCTCCCTTAGCTTGTACAAAGCCCTGGCTTTGATCTCTGGTATCACACAGACCAGGTATACATGGGGCCCTGTCCAGAGAGAGGGAGAGGGAGAATAGGAGGGGGAAGGGGGGGGAGAGAGAGAGAGAAGAAGAAGAAGGAGGAGGAGGAAGAGGAGGAGGAGGAGGAGGAGGAAGAGGAGGAGGAGGAGGAGGAAGAAAGTAAAACCAGGAAGAATTTGCGTGAATGAATCTTTCAGTCTGCATTTACATTCTCACGGTGGGAGGCAGTCACTGCACGAAGCAGCCAGCCAACTGTTACAGTGTCTCACATCTTCCCAGTCCCAGTGTGTTTCGCGCTCTGCATGATCTCCTTGGGTGGCAGACCTGAATGGTGCAAATGGAGACCAATGGAGGTTTCTGACCTAGATTGCTTTAAAAATAAATTTCCCTTGATTTAATGTTTGTTCAATTAATGGAATTCATAAACTGATCCACACTGGAGTTTGCTTTACAAATTCCCCGAGGGAAAGTCTGACTGGGGGGAGAAAGGGTCCTTTGGGGAAGTGCTGGAGACCCCTGTGGTATAGTGGGAGCTACCTGACCCATGCCCAGCAGTGGTCCCATGACTTTCCTCAGTAACTCACTGGCCCTCTAACCTGGAGCTGTTTATTCATTCTACTTGGCCATGATATACTCTTGGCTGCTCACTGATGGCCTTGACACTGATTGCAAAGCTGCTGTGTCTCTCCACGGCCCAGGTCCCACCTCACGTTCTCTCCTGCCTTCCCCCATCAGCACCCACCTCCTTTACTCAGCTTCCTTTTTTCTTATTTCTCCTCTTCCTCTCTTATATCCCACAATTCCTACAGGTAGTCTTCCCTGTTAAGCTCTTTCCAAGTTCTTGCAGCAAGTATGGTCTGGATTGTTCAACTGAATGTCCAATTTGCTTGCTCCAAAACACTGACTAGAACTAGAAAGGAGCAGTGCTGTCCTGGGCTCATTGTTATGGGTGCTCTGTGCTTCTCCATGTAGCTCTTCCAAAGGTAAGCATGTGTGGAAAGGGAGGCGTATATGGGTAGACAGACAATCATGCAGAGTATGTAGTTGGTGCCTAATTTAGGTGTGCTGGCACCTCAGACCGTAGGTGTGTAGAGAAGTCTACAGACAAGCAGTCAGATGCTTCAGAGAATGCCTCGGTCAAAGCATGGTGTGATCCTGATGACGTCAGCTGCTTCTGTCAATCTTTGCTTTAGGCACCGTTATGAAAGCATGATCCTGCGCAGAAGGGAAAATGCATATTTGGAAAAATAATTCATGTTCTCTCAACTCATTGAATAAATATTTGCTGAGACAGACAAAGGGGCCTTCTTACAGGCCTTTTGCCCTCATGGAACAGACAGGTAATTAAACACGAAACAGCAAACGACTCATTAAATTCAAATAACATTAAGTATGTGAAGAAAACAGAAAAGAAAACCTGATAGAATGTCCCTCTGCGCAGGAAGGCCTTAGCTGGTGTGTCCAAAGAGTTAGCTTGAGCTGAAGTCTGAAAGAGGAGGGGCTGGTTCTCTGTGGATCCACAAGGACAGCAGAACGTAGTGGCCCTGAAATGGACCAGATTCGATATACTCTTGCTTTTCTGCCTGTCTCAATTTGACGTTCCATCTACACTCAAGCACAATCTTATTGAAGGGGAAGAAAAATGGGGGAAAAAAATAAAAGCAAGGAAGATGTCTAAAGGGCCTCAGTAAGAAGGGCCTCAGTAAGAAGCAAGAACTAACTTCAGCCCCTGGGACACAGAGGCAGGAGGATCTCTGTTAGTTCAAGTCAGCTTGTCTACATAGTGAGTTACTGGATACCTAGACCAACATGGTGAGACTCTGTCTTGGAAAGGAGGAGGAGAAGGAAGAGGAGGAAAAGGAGGAGGGGGGGGTGAAAGAGGAGAGGAGAGGAAGAAGAAGAGGAAGAGGGGGAGAAGAGGATGAGGAAGAGGAGGAGGCAGCAGCAACAGCAAAAACAGAAGAGGGGAGAGGGATTGACCTCACCACACTTAAGTATTTATACACCGTTTTTGAAGGGAGAAGGAGTGGGTTCTGGTGTTAAGCTTACTTCTCAGTGCATATTCTACCTGTGATTTTGGGGCTAATGCCTGTGTGATACTTTAGATGACTTCTTTAGGATCTGGAGTGTTAGAAATACACTAATATATAAATAATCTTTAGCCGAAAGATAGTACTAATATAAAATCAATTTTTATGAAGTCAAGTAAGTCCATGACATTGAATCATGGATATGAGGATTTGGTTTTAGTCTCAAATTGCTTTCTAAATTAATTAAAGGTAGGTCAATTGTTTTTCCTGGAAAGCCCAAGAAACACATTGGAAGTTAACCATGAGATCCGGGTTTAGTTCTATAGCTCACTGGTGTGTGAGCATTTTGACAGCCCTTCCTATTTACCTGGCGAACAGCTCAGGTTGAAACCTCAGCAAAGTCACGTTTGTGTTAGAAGCCACAAACCAGGAATTGTCATTCACTTGTAACAAAGGATTTTCTTTTTTTTAAAAAAAAAAAACAAAAAAAACAAAAAAAAAAAAAAACTCTTGTGCATTGGACAGCTCTTTCTGGGAACAGTACTAGGCACACTAAGAAATGATCTGATTTGCTATGAGTACATGGAGGAAATTGAAATGTTGTCTATTATCTGCTTGAACGCACACAATTTAATTAGTTTTCCTGAAGAAGGAAAGGGGGGCTTCTAGAATTAGAAGAATACACCTGAGGTTTGGAGAGTGTGGAAGCAGAGGCCTCACAATTGTTGGGTATATAACTCAGGGACAGATCGGTTATTTACCTGATCCATCTGTTCTTTGCATAGTCCTACTGAAGTCAGAAAGCCCGTTCTGTGCCTGTCATGTGGATGGACGGTCAGTGGGTGAAATCATTCCAGTCCTCATACCTCTCTAACACATTATACCCAGGTCCATGTAGAAAAACTTCCAAACAAGTTGCTGCCTTGTTTGCCTGCTTCCAGAGGAGCTGGGACTCGTTTGCAAGAAGAAACAAATGAATGCTTATCAGCTCTGAGGCCAAGGTTTTAGTTAACGGCCTTCAGTGCACCCCACCCTGCACTGGTTAAAGTTCAACCATTTGGATTTGGAGCGCGGCACAGCCATGACTGATGCCATCAGACCCTGGAACTCTGCTTCCCAAGGGCTTAGTCAGCAGCAGCAGGAAGCCAGGCTGAGCATCCTGCCTGCCTGCCATGCTGATCTGGGAGCTGCAGACCCAGAAAGAGGACTCCTGTGGTTTACCTTTTATGGGATTAGGATGCCGCCCTGGGCCTTCTGTGGAGACCTTTTCTCTTTAAGAGCATTGAATCTAAATGTCTCCAGATGGAACTCAATTGGCTTTTAGGAACTTTGTGTCCTGGGTGACTGACTTTTATAGCTGTTCCAAGGACGATTGAGTCTATTTATTGTAGCACACTGCCAGTGAGCGTCTGTTACCTCACTGGCTTTAGATGACTAGGCGACTTAAGTGGTCCTTGTCATGATCTGTTGCTCTAGCTCCCTTAGGTCAGACTTAGAGCTGACAGACCATAATTAGCATTTCTTCCTACCCATCAAATAGACCCACACCAAATGATGGGCATGCAAATCAGTGAGTTAGCCATGAAGCTCAGTCATGTAGGGCATATACCTCAGAACTCTGACTTTTCACCAGGCAGGCCTTTGGATGGGGATGGAGGCAGCCAGGATTGTGGTCCTCATGGAATATCGGGAATATCTCTGAGAAATGCATGGCCAGGATTAGGGACAAGCACACAGTTTGGCAGAGTGAGCATGTAATTTGCTGACACAAAACTGTGTTTTGGCCAAGACCATCCCATTGCCAGCAATAAAACAAAGTCAAGTGTTCCCAGAAAAGGACACCTCCTTCCTGACTTTCAGATCAGTGGTCAATGAAGCTATTGTCATCTTTAAGATACCACAGGTTTCTCTTGCCCCACCTCACCCTGCCTTCCAAGTTTGCAGGGCCTAGAGCTTATATATTTGCTACTATGGCCTCAGGAAACCCGAGACATTTGAAGATATCTGCTGCTTAGATGAGTGTTAAATAAAATTTCTCTGCCATTTAGGGACTCTCCAAGGCTGGAGGTAGCATTTTTCTGTTACTGTGACAAAGTGTCTCTACACTGAAGGTTTGGTAAATGCATCCGCTTGCTGTAGACTTTCTTAGCAGCCCTCCCCACTCAGGCTTTCACAACTTCAGCGGATCTCATCCCCCACCCCATACCCACCTTGCTCCAGAGGCTCTGTGACTTGTATTTCACTGGCATCCTTGAGGCTGAGGACTTTGTCCTGTGCTCCTCAGGCCTCTCTCCTCACACCTTGGATTTGACCACTGTATGACGGTCATTGACGAGAACTTGTATCTGTCTTGAATCGTTAGCTCTCTGAGGTACACTTGTCTAACACCATTTGATCCATCGTGTGCTTCTGTGGATACCTTTAGACTGAATAAATGAAGGAAAGGAGTGAATGAGTGAATGAGTATATATATTTAAAGGCATCTTGGGTTGTATATTTAAAATACACAACATGATATTGCAGGGTATGTATAAAGAGTGAGGTAGGGAAATTAAAGCATGCATTACCTTACACACTTATTTTTTCCCTTTTGTGTATGCGCGTGCATGCACATGCGTGTGTACCTATGCCTGTGTCTGGGTAGAAAGGAACTTCTTGTTGGGCATGGGGGATCATGGCTACAATTCCAGCTCTAGAAAGGCTTCATCAGGCGAAGCACCACAAGTTTAATACCAGCCTAGTCAAATAATGAATTCCAAGTTCCCAGCAACCTTGGGCTACGGAGAAGGACCCTGCCTCAAAGCCAAACAAACAAGAAAATTTTGTATTTAATGAGAATCCGGTGTCTCTCAAAGCACCTGCACATTATCTCATTTGGAGGGAGACCTTTAGTATTTGTTTTCTGGTGGTGGCTGGAATGGTGCAGCCGGTGGCACAGCGGGCAGAGTTGTTGTAATTAGCACATCATTGAAACTTGTCACCTGTCCTGGACAGTTGATGGGTGTCTTGCTAATGCAGCTAAAATTACTGGGAGGGGCTCACGGAAACAAAGATATGTGGTAAAGCACTGGCAATTAGACGCCTGGTGGTGTAAATTACCGAAAGTCTGCAGGACTTCAAACAGATCAGCCCGGGACTTAGAAAGAGCTCTGCAGCCTCTCTTCCTGCAGGGCAACCCTCGCAGGGGTGCAAAAGCTCTAGGTTCTGACAGCCCAGGGGACAAAACGTTTGAAAAGTTGTATTATACATGATAACATATGTCTTGGTTTCCCCTTCTTGTCAGTGTTCTCTCGTTCCTGTGAGAATCATCATTGAACCTTTGTGTCTCAGTGACCAGAACACGTGATGAAAACACAGTAATGAAAGAAAGGTGTTTTGTTCTCCTTTCTTTGCCCAGAGTTTTGGAAGGTCTCGGTCCACTGTGGATGGGAGGCATCACAGCAGGAGCGTGTGGCAGGGGCTGTTCACATCACGGCGGGCCAGAAGGCAGAGCGTATGCCAAGAGGCAGGAGCTCGCTGTAGCCCAGAGACCTCGTTCGCAGCCAGGCCACCCCCTGAAGGCCACACAGTCTCACACGGCACTCACTCAGGTCTCTGGGCGATGCGCATCCAGACCATGGCATCTTTTGAGTGGGACCCATGTACCATCGGGGTCACTTTAGCTCATGCCCTTCCATCCTCTGTCTCTACCAGTTCTTTACAATAAAACTCGTTTCGGCTTTTCCATTAGTCAACTAGAACCCTTGGAATGTCTGCCCTATTGGGATGATGGCCTTTCTAGTGTAGGTTTTTTGGTTTTGATTTTATTTGTTTTGGTTTTGTGCTTGAAGGCTTTTAAAAAATTTTTTTCTATTGTGCTTCTTGATGCCACATGCTATATGATGAGAATTTTGTCTGTCCCCTCCAAGTCCTCCCACTGGGCATAGTCTTGCTACATTTTCCAGGTTGCACGCGGCCCCATGATCCTCCTCACCTCTGATTGCTGGGATCACAGGTGGTGCCACTACTTCCGTTAATAGGAGGAGGTGGACCCTGCTGCTTAATCCCTCCTGAGTCATTTCTTGCCTTTGACGGCTTCTCACTGTTTTATAGGTTTTTTTTTTTTTCTTTCCCAGAGCTGAGGACCGAACCCAGGGCCTTGTGCTTGCTAGGCAAGTGCTCTTCCACTGAGCTAAATCCCCAACCCCTTCTCACTGTTTTATAACTTGGATAAACTCTTATTTAGATTTTCTTTTGTAGCAAGAGGGCTTGCAGGTTCTTCAGTGTGAACATTGAACACAGAAGGGACTGAGTGACTTGTGTAAGGTCCCTTAGCTGTTTACTGCTGGAGTAGAGGCTGAAGTCAGGGCCTTTGACCTGCAATCTAGTGGTCTTTCTACAAGTTTAGTCAGTGGTCTATTTATGCAGTGCTCAGTGAGTGTCCTTTGCTAGACACTGCATTAGTGGCCAGTAATATTAAATAATACGAAATCATTCCAGACATCATGCCTCCCAGTCAAGGAAGAGAGTTTTGCACAGGGGTTGGGGATTTAGCTCAGTGGTATAGCGCTAGGCAAGCGCAAGGCCCTGGGTTCAGTCCCCAGCTCCGAAAAAAAGAAAAGAAAGTTTTGCACAAACATAACTGGGTTTCCACGCTATTGTATTAAAAAGGAAATTTTTATCTTATTTTTTTTTATCTTGAAGGTCAGAGGTTAAAGAAAGCTATAACTATTAAAAGTGACAACTTTTAAAATTATTTATTAATTACATTTATGTGTGCATTCCTGGGTGTATATACGTGTACCATACACATGTGTACCACAGGAGCCTATGGAGGCCCTGCATCCCCTGGAACTTGAGTGACAACAGTTGAGTGACCCACCATGTGGGGCCTGGCAATCAAGCCCTAGTCTTGCAAGAGGAGCAAATGCTCTTAAACTTCTGAGCTATTTCTCTAGCTCAGAAGAGACAATTTTGATATATATTGAGGAACTAATGTTTTACTAACCTCATTTATGATTAAGAGAGTAAGACTTTGCTGGTGTACTTTCTAGGAGGTCATTAAATTGTCTATTTCAAGGTCATATATGAAAGCGAATTGTTTACAAGTTTGCAGCCATGTGATGTGTTTTGTGCGCCTGGCTGCTTCCTGTGGAAGAGCACTGGGTATTGTCAGTTGTCCTTACAGGTCCGCGAGGGGCTTGGACTTTATGTGCCTGCCCACATCTCTCCTTGGGAGTTGTCTGTAAGGCGGTTGTGAGCTTACCAGCCTCTCTCCCTCCTTCAGATCTTCATCACCGTGAACTGCTTGAGTACAGATTTCTCCTCCCAGAAGGGTGTGAAAGGACTTCCTCTGATGATTCAGATCGACACGTACAGCTATAACAACCGCAGCAATAAACCCATCCACAGAGCGTACTGCCAGATCAAGGTCTTCTGCGACAAGGTGAGCCAGCGCGACAGTCTGTCAGGAAGGGCTTATGATGATTTTAACGAATCTGTTATGATCTCCTTAATGGCTGTCCTCCCTTGTCATGTTTCCTTGTCTAGCGGTGTCTAAAGAGTCGTTTACCCATCATGTGGAAGTGGAAGCTTTTCATCCAAGTCCTGGTGTGTGTTGGGGAATCACCCATCCGATGCCCTTTGTTCTGGCTTTTGTTTTCTTTCTTGCCAGTTTTACTATTAATGTAATGACTGGCATTGCTCTAGGGCTTAGTTCTCTCAGGTTGCTAAAACAAAATACCCCAGGCTAGGTGGTGTGAACATTAGAAACTTACTTACAGTTCTGGGGGTTAAAAACCTATGATCAATGAGTTCAGTCCCTGGGAGGGTCATCTTCTTGGCTGCCCTTAGCCATCTTACTCCCTTGTCCTCACATGGGAGAGAAAGAGAATAGCTCTCTGTGTGTCTTTTCCTAAGCACACCATCATCGTCAGGGATAAGCCTCGTGACCTCACCAGATAAGCCACTTCAGCACACGGGGTAAAGAAGGAGCTTTAGTTTGATGCATGCTGTGTGTCATACTGTGGTGAATATGCAGCTGAAATGGCGGATCTAGAACTTTCATTGGGTGTAGATATTATTCTAGAATATATCACAGTCATCCTTGCCATTTGATGTATGGCATGAGACCTCAACTAGAACTTTTGGGAGTAGAAATCACACCTAGAGAATAAGTTCACTACTTACACACTCAGCACACAGTGCTCTCATGTCCATTGTTGCTACCATAAACAAGAGAGACTAGTTAAAATAAGACCATTTAAGGCCTAAAGGTCAGGTACGAGTGATTGTCATTAGGGTAAGGATGAGTGTGGTGTTGCATTGACCGTTTGAAGACTGGTGTGATATCAGCCTCTGTGAGGGAAAGTAAGGAGCCACTTTACTGAAGAGCAACTGCCGGAGGCACTCATGGGAAAGCATGGTAGGGCTTTCTGAGGACAGAGAATGAGATGGGGCTGAGAGTGCTGATTCTGAAGACCCCAGCTGGCTGCTGTGAGCAAACAGACTGAATATTGTGTTGTTTTCTGTGAGAAGTTACAAAGTGATTTTTTGGTCCAGGGAAAAACCCTCTTTTGAGAAAAACTGGTGAGAGCAAAATCAGCTGTTGGAAAGGGCAAACAGGTGGCCAGGAAGGAGAAGCTCAAAAGAAAATGAAAATTTGGTGGGAAGAGACACTCACTCTCCTTGTTTGTTCGTTTGTTATTTGACATAGCTGGAGTTTTCTGGGAAGAGAAATCCCAACCAAGAAAATCACTACAGTAGTGCAAGTAGCCTGTGTGTAGGTCTGTGGAGCACTGCCTTGATTGACGGTTGATGTGGGAGGGCCCAGCTTCCTGGGGTGGGCTATCCCCTGGTCAGGAGCTCCTGGGGTGTATAAGAAAGCAAATTGAGCGAGCTGTGGGGAACAAGGCAGCAAGGCCGTGATACAGTTCCTGCTTCCAGGTTCCTTCCTGCCTTGAGTTTCTGTCCCTCAGAGATGGCCTGTCACCTGGAAGGTGACATAAGCCCTGTCCTCTCCAGGTTGCTTATGGCCATGGTCTTTATCATAACAAAGATAGCAACCGAACATAGACAGGGAGTAGGCAATATTAGAAGATGCATGAGTAGGGGCTAGCCCAGCGCTAAAGAGCACTTGCTACTCTTACAAAATCCTCAGAGGAGTAGGGGCTAGCCCAGCGCTGAAGAGCACTTGCAAAGGCCTCAGATTCAATTTCCAGCAACCGTGGTAGTTTTACAACCGTTGGTAACTCCAGGTCCAGGATTTTGGTACTCTCTTCTGGCCTCGGTAGGCACATACTACATACATGCAGACAAAACGTACACGAAATAGAATGAATAAATCTTAAAACAACAACAAAAGAATTTGCTTTTATATTCATTTGTGAGTATGAGAAGAGGGCGCATAAGAGTCAGGGCTGGAAAGATGGCTCAAAAAACAACTGCTCTTCTGTCCTTTCAATTCCCACAACCACATGTTCATCTGTAAACTGATGCCCTCTTCTGGTGTGTCTGAAAAAAATAAAATCTTTAAAAAAAAAAAAAAAAAAAAAAAAAAGTCAGAAATCAGGAACTGTCCTGTCTTATGTCATCTAAAAAAAAAAAAAACCCATTTCACTAAAAAGTGAGGTTAAGGTTAGACCGGCTCCCCATGGGCAATGAATGAGCACGCAAAGCTGTCACCACCCTGCAGGTGAGAAACAGCCCACTCTCAAGGGGAGTCAGTGAGTCAGACAACAGGAGCTGGGTCAACAGGGACCCGAAAAGACGCACCCGAGAATCGAGACGCGCAGGAACTCGGGGAAGAGCTAGAAATGAAAACTGAGTTATTTCACAAGACTACACTAGAAGCAACCACGCTCAACAATGGGTCGGGTAAAGTCATAAGAAGGTACAGTTGGGAAAGAGCACTTCATGGAAGGAAGTTATGCAGGAGAAGACCAAAAACATCAGAGGACAGAACTAAAGCTAATCCGGGACTCACAGACCAGTGGTCACTGGGAAGAGCGAAACAACAAATAAAACAACACCAGCAACAACAGCAAACCCCAAGCATTGGAATGGAGCGAGTGTGACAGATGCCGCGGCTGAGCAACCCATGAGGGTGCTGACCGCACGCTGGAGAGGGAAACCGGCTCTGGCTAACAGTGTGAAGTGACAGCCAACAGCCTTTTGTCTCAGCACTTGGGAGCAGAGGCAGGCAAACCTCTGTGAGCCTGAGGCCAGCCTGGTCTACATCAGGACAGCCAGGAGTACATAGTGAAAGGCTATCTCAGGGGGAGAAAGGAAAGAAGGAAGGAAGAGGGAGGGAGGGAGGGAGGGAGGGAGGAATAACTATTGAACTTTGAATAGACAGAAAACTATTCTCTAACGATTGGAGGCAGTAGGGAGATTTTTTTACCATCAAATTTTTCAACGGTAACTGAACCAGGAGAAAACAGTTGCCTGAATATAATAAAGTAAACGTGGCCAAGAATTATTAATTCCTAGCTAAATTAACTCTAATGTAAAGAATATAGAAAATCACAAACCTCAAATAAAACGTATACAGCAAGTAACAGCCCAAGTGCTGTGACTACTCCTTTGGAAACGCAGTAGAGAATTCACTTTAGACACGGAATGTAAACTCGCAGGTGATCACAAGCTTATTTATAAATCTGAGATGGGAGAGTGTGTGGCCATGCCAGTGTGGCCTAGGATGACTATTGAGAAGCTCAGTGAATTCCGGAGATGGCTCGCTGGGTAAGAGTGCTTTTAGCGTAAGCAGGAGGACCTGAATTCACAGCCTCAGCACCACGTAAGAATCTGGCATACTGCATGTTCTGTAACCTCGGTGTTGTTTCAGAGCCATGTGAGTTCCCAGAAATCCCCGACCAGCCACTGTAGCTTAAATGACAAGCTTCTGGCTCAGTCAGAGGCCCTGTCCCAAGGCAGTAGGTCCCAGCGTAAAAGACGAGAACATTCTGTGTGCCTCTCTGGCCTAGGCATGCACTTCGGTACAGATGCACACATCACTCATACACACCAAGTTAGGTAACAAAGATGGAATTATCTCACTGGGTGCTTTATAGGTGTGGACTGGTGACGAAGGAAAGGAGGCCAGCAGCCAACTCATGGCTGCCCCGCACTCTCAAAGGCACAGCAGTCTGTTGCATTGCAACGCCTGTTTTAGCAATGAAGTAGCCAGGGGAAAATGGGTCCCTGTGAGCCCAGAGCACTGACACCAGAGAGGAAATGAGTAAGAGAGAGGAAGACACAGCCACAGACTTGAGCAGGGGTGTAGGTACAGCCATACTACCCCAGACCCAGAGACACTGAGGTAGCCGCCAGAGCCCAGAGGCCAACTGAGTCAGTGTACACAGTGAATGCATACATACACGTAGGTCAGAAGGCACAAGGCGCGTGGCTGGACTCACACAGCAGACATAGGTCTGCTCCAGAGCAGACTCCTTGAATGATTAACTTTATACACAGAATGTCAGAATGACAACAGGTCATTCAAACTAAACCAAAACCCAAAACTAAACCAACAAGCAGACAAACACCCACAATTTCAGAAGAGATGTCGAGTTCTGGTTGTGAGCCTACGTCCCAGAGTCTTTAAGAAGATATTTGTTTGCCAGTTTCACTCAGTTATTTGGGAAGGGGAGAGTGTGCATTCCCTATCAGCCTCAAAGCTTTATTTTCTGAAGTCATGTGACACAGGGCCTTCAGCTTGGGTGGTTGGAAGAACCGTTTACTTGTGTGGAGATGTTTGTAACACTGAAACCCAGAAGCTACGTCACAGCTAATAGCTCCCGTTTTACATGCCCTAAGTCACTGAAAGATGGTGGGTAAATGGTTGGCATTTGTTCCACACGGCTGGTGATAGTGTTCCTGGTGGGTTTCTGTGTATCCCAGTGTTAAGGACTGGGGATGCTGAGGAACTTGGGGATGCAAAGGATCATGTGACTGGGCAGAGGGTTAACTGCAATAGCTTCAGTTGTAGAAAATCTGTGCTCTTCGATGAAATAGTCTTCTTCCGTACGTGTAGAAGTAATGTTTTCTAGAAGTTTTGGCCAAAAATATTCCTAGGAAATAAAATAATCTTGGTGGAGGGGCATCTCTCTGTCTTTATTGAGTGCTTAATGCTTCTTTGTATCTTACTGAAATCAGCTTTAGTTTAGAAATGAGAGTGAATGTTCCCCAAGAGAGTATGTTGTGTCTTTTTCCTGAATACTATACTCCACATAATTATCTATCTATCCATCCATCCATCCATCCATCCATCCACCCACCCACCACCCCCCACCCACCCACCCACCCACCCACCTACCTGCCTACCTACCTACCTACCTACCTACCTACCTACCTACCTATCTATATTTGAGAACACTGTAGCCCTCCACAGACTCACCAGAAGAGGGCATCAGATCTTATTACAGATGGTTGTGAAGCCACCTCGGGACCTCTGGAAGAGCAGTCAATGCTCTTAACCACTGAGCCATCTTTCCAGCCCTCTTTCATTCTTTTTAGGTAGATTTCATTCACTTTATTTTCCTTGTATAAAAACTGTGATATGTGGTAGCCACAGCTGGAGCCTGGGTCCTCTGAACAGAACCTCTGGTATGCGCTTTCACAAGATGGTTAATGAATTCCTGATGAGGCAACTTGATGAACAGTGTTCTTCCAGAGGTCCCAGGGGTGAGTGTCTGGAGATGATGGATGGCATCAGAGATGGCCTTGATGAAGTTGCCCAGGGTGGCAGCACAGCCTCTGGCCGATGTGTAGTGGCCATCAATGCTGGCCGTACATAGCAGTTTTCTGGACACAGGAGCAGAAACAATGCTGGTGCCCAGTGGGGTTAGGGGTGAGGTACATCAGAAAAGAATCACAGGGGTCTGTCACCTTGCATGGAGTCTTGTCCCCCTGTAGTCGCTCCTCACAGTGACAATAGAAAGCTGGGCCAAGATGATACACCCTTAGTATTGGCTACATCCTTGGACCAACATCACCATTGAAGGTTCCAATCGCAACCAAAGCCTTGAACCTGGTCCTCATAGCAGCTTCTATGCTGGCATGATCTCCAGAACTTCATCCTTTAGGGGTGCTCCCAGGAGCCCTTAGGGGTGCTCCCAGGAAAAGGTTGATAGACTAGGATTCCTTAATGGACAGAGAGAACTGGTGGAGCTCCTTCAGGAACTTGATCATTGAGTCTTCAACAGGTGGTTCAGCTTGGTGACAGGGATCATCCACTCCTCGCCTTCAGCTTCACCTCCACAAGCCCCACAGACTCTACTACAACCTCAGTACCAAAGACCACTGCGAGTCCTCTGTAGAAGCCTCTGCTGTTTCCCAAGCCTGGATGCTGGGTCTTCTGGGTCTTCCCCCTACATCTGTATCATCCACCATTTGCTGTTTTCCAGAAGAGGAGGATGACACAATTTTTTAAAATTTTTTTTATTGGATATTTTTTATTTATTTACATTTCAAATGTTATCCCCTTTCCTGGTTTCCTGTCCCTAAGCCCTCATTCCCTCCCCCTCCTCCTTCTTCTATGAGGGTGTTTCCTCTCCCTAATCACCCACCCTTTCCACCTCCCTGCCCTGACATTCCCCTACACTGGCAGGACCAAGGGCTTCTCCTCCCATTGGTGTACAAGGCCATCCTCTGCTACACATGCAACTGGAGCCATGGGTCTGTTGGATGGTGGTTTAGTCCCTGGGAGCTCTACATACATAATTCTTCAAACACTTCTACTCTCAGAAATATACAAATAAAAAAAGTACAGATAGGTGAAAATTCTTGGTATCTATCCATCTTTATTAATTCCTTTCTTGTGCTATGATAAAACACTGTGATCACACCAGCTTATGGGCAGAAGAGTTTATTCTGGCTTATGGGCCCAGAGTTTATCATGGCGGAGGAACATGGCAGCCTGAAAGAAGGCATGGGAGTGGGAGTGGGAAGACGAGAGCTGCAGGCACAGTGCAGAGAGAAAAAGCTGGAGGGGGAGAGGGGCTGTAACTCGCCAAGTTCACCCTGGTGATGGGCTCTCTCCCCGAGCATTTCTCATTCAGAGCGCTGCACGATCTTTCTGAGTTGGCCTGTCTGTCTGTCTGTCTGTCACTGTGATGAAGCCCATGACCAAAAGCAGCCTGTGGGAGACCGGGTTTATTAAATTTTATTCTTCCAGGTCATAGTCTGTCACAGAGTGATGCCAGGGCAGGAGCTCAAGGCAGGGACCTGGAGACAGGAGCTGAAGCACTGGCCATGGGGAACACTGCCTACTGGTTTGCTCCCCCTGGCTTGCTCAGCCTGTTTTCTTAAATACCGAGGACCACCTGTCCACGGTGACACCACCGCCCAGGCTGGGCCCCTTCACGTCAATCAAGAGGGTGTTCCACAGGCATTTCCTCAGTTGAACATCTCTCAGATGGCCTTAGCTGTGTCAAGTTGTTCAACAAACAAACAAAACAACAGACAAAACAGGGCAGTATTCAGTCTGGCAAGTCTGTATTTTTACACGACCCTAACACTTAAACATAAAACAAAAGTTGACTGTGCAAAAATAAAAAGGAATTGTGTAACCTTGGGGTGTGTCTCGAGCGAGTTATACTTTGTGGGTAGATAATAAAACCCCACACTTACTTATGTGAAGTACCGAGTCACGCAGAGCGTCCGACGCACGGCTAAGTGCCGGTAAGCACTTAACAATCGACGCTGCCTTTCCCCAGCATTGAATGAGGCACTGCTGAGGTACTTCATGTTTCTCTTTGTTCAGATGCAAAGGCTCCACAAAATTTTAGGGTGTCTTGATGAGTACTGTACAGCAGATGTATCTGTATTTCTGAATGTTGTCCTTGCTGTGGGTTTCCATGACCTGTAAGTGTCAGTGGTGCAGACATTCGTTTGAAAGCACAAGTGTCGTCCGTCTCCTCCCCTCGGGTAGCTGTGCGTGACAGGTGTGCTGTAATTGCCTGTGTCTCATCTGTGTGAAGCAGGGAGCAATGGCCGATTCGTTAAGAGCTCCCTCGAAAGCCATGGTGCTGTTGTTGACAAGTCCCAATTGTGTCCTAGCCTTGTCAGAACTGGGACTCTTCCTGTAAGGGTCAGTGTGACCAAAAAGTGTATCTTGTTCTTTTTAATTCAAACCAAGCCATCTGTATATTCTTGGTGCAAATTACCTGTATATTGGTGCATATCTGTCCATGAGTTTGAATAGATTTAAATCTTTTTCACATATTTGGAATTTGACACTTTATGTGTCAAATGTTTGAAATAATGTTCAGCAATTTTGCCTTTTGACTTCCTTTTCCTTTTCCCCCTTTTCATTTCTTTTCTTTTCTTGACCCAGAGAGGAATGCATTTTATTTTGTCAAATGTGTTCTGTCTGACAGTTTCAGGCCATTTCTGAAGGTTGAAGGTTGCTTTATGCATCCCGTCCCTTAAATGGCCACTTCAGGGGAAAGGGATTGTTAACATGGACCAAGACCTAGGGAAGAAGCTGAGGCTTGGTGTCTCACGAATGTCACCTGTCTAGTGCATTGTGGGTGAATTCTCCTGAAGCCAGGAGAAAGCAAGAGGAAAGCAAGTGCTGGGATGTCTTTGACTGGGGACCAAAAGAGGAAACTAAGTTGACAAATGGTCCAAAAGGAAGGTGAGCCTCAAAGGTGCGGGCGCCCAGACAGCTGATGAGTGGGTGGAGCAGGATTGTAACTGTAGAAAACTATATAAGATGTCGGAGTCGGTGCATGTCTCTTCCGTGTGGTGGGCACCATTTCTGAGCACATAGGAGGATGTCGGCGCTTTCATGTGCTGGGCCGTCTCTCATCTTTGTGTGAGGACGACTTAGAGAAGAATGCATAACCCTATGCAGAGGACAACCTGCACATGGAAAGGCCACTCTCTTAACAGCACTGAGTTATCCAGCGGGTGACACTGAGTTAAGAGAAGTCAGCCTGATCTTTCCTCATGGATTTAAAAATCAAGTTCAGGACACAGGCATGGGACAGGAAGAGGTGATCCGGGCGAGTCGGTGTCACTCCAAGGCGCCCCTGCAGATCTGTCCGTGTTCTCCTGCATTGCAGGGAGGAAGTCGAGGCTTCTTGGATTCCTCTTCCCTTGTTTTATTTCCCATCTTCGTGGTGTGTGAGTGTGTGTGCATGTGTGTTTTCAGGCATGCTCGTGTGTGTGTGTGTGTGTGTGTGTTCGTGTGTATGAGTTTGTGTGTGTGTGAGTGTGTGTGCATGTGTGTTTTCAGGCATGCTCGTGTGTGTGTGTGTATGAGTGTGTGTGTGTGATGTGTGTGTGTGTGTGTGTGTGTGTGTGTGTGAGTGTGTGTGTGAGTGTGTGTGTGTGTGTGTGCGTGTGTGTATGTGTGTGTGTGTATGTGTGTGTGTATGTGTGTGTGTGTAGTGTGTGTGTGTGTGTGTGTGTGTGTATGTGTGTGTGTGTGTGTGTGTGTGTGTGTGTGAGTGTGTGTGTGTGTGTGTGTGCATGTGGGTGTGTGTGAATGTATATGTGTGTGAGTGTGTGTGTGTGCGTGTGTGTGTATGAGTGTGTGTGTGTGTGCATGTGTGTGTGTGTGTGAGTGTGTGTGTGTGTGCATGTGTGTGTATGAGTGTGTGTGTGTGTGTGTGTCAATATTCTTGCATCCTCTGAGAATATACTTTGATTTGTCTCTTTGTTTTCCCTATCAGGGAGCAGAAAGAAAAATCCGGGATGAAGAGAGGAAGCAGAACAGGAAGAAAGGGAAGGGCCAGGCCTCCCAAACCCAGTGCAGCAATTGTGAGTTGCCCCCTCCCCCATACTGACTGTGCTGTTAGGGCACTGCATGTTGTAAATTGCCGTTTCCTCTGCCCCATCCAAAGGGGAGCCGATACTCAGGTGAGGTCAGGTGAAATCTTAATTAGTCAGATAACACTAGAGCCTGAGAGTGGGCAGTGGAAGGGATGGCGGAGCTGAAGGTTTTAGAGAGGAGGGAGAGACAGAGATGAGGAACCTACAGGGGAGGAGGGTGAGCCAGAGCCACGTGGTCCTGGGAGCCATAAATAATTGGGGAATTCTTAGATAGACGATTAAATAACGTAGGGCACGTCTGTCCAATCCAGGTGCGCAGCTCGTATCTGTATCATTTGAGTTTTGAGTTCTTTGTGTGGGCATCTTTGGGGTTGAAGATTTACTGTTATAAATCTGTCTGATAAATTATAAGCCTCTGGACTTACAGGACTAGGTAGGGGATTAGAGCCAGCGGGGCGGATGGTCTGAGAAGATACAAGCGGTTCGGTTCGACAGCAGCTAACCAGTAGCTAACCTCGGGAACCTGGGAAGGCCACGACTCTCGGCTCCCTGTGGGGGAGCCTGAGTGTAGCCGGATGTTTTGTAGATTGTTTTATTATAATTACACACAATTGCAGCCAGCAGGGTCTTTTGAGAAGACAGAAGGAAGCAGGCTGCAGGGGAAGGTACAGATGCCCAAGGCACATGCTCTTTCTTGCAACAGTAGAGATGGGAACATTCATATGGAAAGCAAACAGAAGTCCTCCTCTTAGACTCAGGACTCCAGGGTACCACAGGTCATCAGGAAGCGGAGGAACCTTCGCCCACGTTGAGTGGATTCTCCTAGAATCCCCATGTGCTTTTTGGTTTTTGGGCCTGAGGAAGGACATTTAAAGCACATCACATCCAGGGTGCTGAGAAAGCTTTGAGGGAGAATCATGCACTTAGGCTAAGACCAGGTTGATAGCTGAGCGTCCTCAGGCATGCGTAACCCTGTTCGTGCGGGGGCTTGTGCTTGCATCTAGCCTCTGATGGGAAGATGGCCGCCATACCATTACAGAAGAAGAGTGACATCACGTACTTCAAAACCATGCCCGACCTGCACTCGCAGCCTGTGCTCTTCATACCAGATGTTCACTTTGCAAACCTGCAGAGGACTGGACAGGTAAGACTCCTGCCCTCATGCCCTCCTGACAGAGCAGACCTCAACGCTCCGAGTTTAGCAGCACAGCAGTATCTTTCCATACAAAAAGTAGAGTTTTACAGAAAAGACTGGCTTGGGAGAAAATACTGGCACTCTAAGGCAAAAGTGTGAGCTGTTATTAGAAAATTGTTGGCAACATTGGAGACAGCTCATCACAGTTTTATGTCAAAGCAGACTCTATCAGTTCACATACTGCCACCTAGTGGTGAGAACTAGAACCGTATCAATAATTTCATACATTTGCCCAGTAGAACTGATGATCTTGTCAACAAACGTTTCCTTAATAAACTAATAGTTCTCATTGAATGGGAAAATCGTTTCTCATCTGAAGGAAAAAGAGAGTATTGGATCTTCCTTCAAATACACAAAAACTAAGCCTTGTGGTTAAAATCTACAAATGAAAGGAAGGATTGGAAACCGAGTAAGTGTTCAATAATTATGTAATTACGACCAGCTTAGTTTTGCAAATGATTATGCAGATGCTAAAAGTTTAATGATGAAAGCTATGTATCCACAGGAGAATTAATTATGATGTTGCACAATGAAAACAGAAAGTGAGGTATCTAGTACTCCAGTACTGGCTGGGTGGACCTACCCCTGCTGAGGGCTTCTCACAGGCTAACTGATGACTGGGTCCTTTGTAATGGAAGGTTTACAGAGGTCTGAGATGGGGCAGGTTCATTTCCTCTCCTCTTTAAGGTCTCCTCTCCCATGGGAGAAATGAAAACTGGAGAAGATGTTTTTCAGTGTCAGCCACAGCTGGTTTTAGCCACACTCACTGGGGTTTTAATTTTTCAGTGATGGATTTTCTTTTGACTCCAGAGTTTTTGGGCTAAAAGACTGTTTAGAGAACTAGCAGAGAAGTCCCCTCCCATTCTGAATGCTGGGACTGACTTCAGTCTGAAGGAGAGATCTTGCTAGCTGCTGCTTCTCTTTCTGGAGAATACAGCCAGAGGCTCATGACACATGCTTGAGTGTGTACTTGCGTGTCTGTCTGTCTGTCTGTCTCTCTTTCTCTCTGTATGCATCTCTCTCTCTCTCTCTCTCTCTCTCTCTCTCTGTCTCTCTCTCTGTGTGTGTGTGTGTGTGTTTCTGCCTCCTTTTTAAAAGCTTTCAAGCATGTAGCTGTTTCCTATGGAATGAGGTTGTCTCCATATTTTATAGATAAGAAATAGTTGAGACTAACTGTCCTGCTTCCTGTTACAACTGGGCTAAGGTGCCTTGTCACCCTTGATAGACTGATAGAGCACACAGACGCAGCATTGCTAATCAAATGTATCCTCTTTCTTCTTGAGGGATAGTTTGCCTGTTAAGACAACTCATGCAGATTTCCACATTGTATGCCTTTCCTATGTGTGCCTTTTGTTTCCCCACAGGTCTATTACAACACCGATGATGAGCGAGAAGGGTAAGCCAGCAGCCATTTCCTTCTCAAGCCCCTATGTTTGTGTGGGTAGCAATGGACTGTCTAGCCTGGGGTCACACAGGGGAGGAGTGGGACCTTCCCATGTGCTCATGACTTAGAACTGAGAAAGGAGCTGTAGGGTGACAGCCAGGTAATGACTTTCTCCCTGCCTGCTCTTTCTGTGCCCCTCCCCGGCGCCTCTTTCTATGATCTGCCTTTGAATAAACTCTAAGTTTACAAAGTGGCCCATTTCTTCCAGTGCACTGTTTGCTAAAATCTTTCTGATAATTCTTAACCATTGTTTGAGCCAAACATGAGATCTGGTTGAGACCTCGAGAGCTTTTCCTGCTTTCAATACTGCCCGAGACACAGACAGCTCCTGAAGTAGCCGGCTTTGAGTGGGGCCTAAGTAGGCTGAGAGCATGTTCACTGTCCTGTGGCTTTTAGATAAGAAGTTCTCTCTCACTCTTTCTACGAGTGTCTCTGTATAACAGCGATAGGAGATGTTCTCCATCTTTGCAGAGAGCATATGTCCACCTGTAGATTACGAGGGACAGCTAACGCTTCAATGTGCTTCCTAGTCTAACCCACTTTATGCACTCGAAAGTTTGCAGTTGTGAAAGGGCTGCTTTAAGGCCACCGAGGGGACTCTTTCCTAGGCCTCAGTAGCATCTGTGCCCCTCTATTGAGCCATAGGTGTTGAGCTGCCATCTGCTTGAGAGTTACCAGTGACAGAGTGACAGAGTGACAGAGTGACAGAGTGCCCTCTGCGTGAGGAAGCTCTTCCGTCTCATTGTTTCTAAGAGCTGCACAGTTCGGCTGTTAGAATTTCAAGGCAGGAAAACTGTACTTTGGCTCATGGTTTTGAACAGTCGTTGGCTCCATTACTTTTAGGAAAGTAGAACATGGAAGCCACCAGGGACCCATGTCAACATTGTTCCCTTCTGTGACCTAAAGACAAGTTAGCTCGAGATTGCCCTTTGCTATGTCATTTTGGGTTTCAGCCCCTTTGATGACACTGACTTGTTTAGTGTGGTCTTTTTTGGTTAATTCTTTTTTGGGACCCCCCCACACACACACAATACACACTCAAAAGCTGTCTAGGACTTCTTTGGTGACACAGCAGCAGACTTGCATGGTTACACAGGAATCTGAAAAACCTAAATATTGTTGGGACCTTCTCAGACAAAAGCTTCCACCTTCCATCTCAAAGGAATTAATCAACAATTCTGCTATGGCCGAAACTTGTCGGGGACTGAACCTCTAAAACTACTTGTAAATTCTCTAAGTATTGATTACAAAATCAAGCATAGTGGTTCATGCCTGACATCCCAGAAATCAAGGAATTCAGGCAGGAGAATCAAAAGTTTGAGGCCAGCCTAGTCTGTCTACACAGTAAAAACTCCCCTCTCAGTGCCAAAAACAATTAGTTTATTCTTTTTATCTTTCTTTTAAAATAGAAATAATTAAATTATAGTGGTCAAACAGAAATGATGCGACATATAAATTCTATCTTTAAATCACATATTTTATAAGAGACAGCATGGCGTCGTGGGAAGGATGTTGGCTTTGGGCTCAGGAAGCCCAGTCTGGACTGCCCTGTATCCACACGAGACCTCATGCCAGCCTCTGGGTCCCTGGCCTCAGTGTTTGGTCTATACTGAGGATGCTGTAGCTGGCTGTCCTACAGATCTCTTACAGTCTTCAGTGCTTAGCATTTCTCCTCACAGTGCGCCTGAGGTAAAGCTCCTGGGAAGCCTCAGGAGAGTGTGAAGAACCTGGACTGGCCCAGTGTCTCATCTCAACCTGTCCTTTGCAAGCTGACTAAGGCCAAGTGGCCAGTGACCTACCTGCCACTCACTGGCCGAGTCTCTCTGTCAGAGTCGCCTGTGTTGTTGTGTGGTGATCTATTCCAAGACCCATGTCACATACTTTCATACATCTTCTGCTTGAGCAATGGGGGCAATTGTGGTGCCTCCGTTAATACATGGTGGGACTTGGCTATTGCTATATGTGAAAGTAACAGCACTCCCTGGGTCAGAGCACTCCCCGGGCACCTGGATAACAGCACTCCCCGGGTACCTGGGTACTCAGTGCTTTCCCATGCATTGTGTTCATGATTTCTCCCAGCCTCATCTCATCTCGTGAGTGATCCTGGCAGAGCAGACAGATCGCTGAGCTCCGAGGACACCGTGTGTGCTGGCCTAGCCCTGAGGAGATGCCATCCTCAGTGGCATTGTCACATCGGGCACAAGCTTTGCACCCCTGTGATTTTGACTCAGCTCCGTATTCCACCACATGTGGTGCTAAGGCTGGTAAACACACCGGCGGTGCGCCCAAGTGTTTGGCTTTCTTCTCTGTTATCTCTTAGTAAGTCCCGGGTGCCTCTGGAGCCCTTAGCCTCAGTCTCGCTTCAGACCTAACACTTAGCAATACTTTTCCAATGAGTCCTAATGTCGTTTGCTGATATCAAGGGTCTTGTTTATCTTGTGATCCATCCCACAAGCCCACGGCTGAATATGCCTCGGGTCATGGGTTTTTCTACCTGATGGCCTGTGGAATGGAGACGAGGCCAGAGAGAGCAGTAGTCCACTGCTCACTGGTCTTTTGGAAAGTGTCAGACAGTATCACTGGCCTGGGCACCAGAAACCTGCAACCTGCTCTCTTTTTATTAGAGAATGGGCAAGTCATAATACCTTAATTTTTTTTCTTTTTTTGAAAAAGATAAATGAAACCTTTGAATTCAGAACACATAAAACTTACTGACTCCTACTGGGCTTATAGATTGGAAAGTGAGAGAGGCGTATATGGTCTCCCTGGAGAATATATCTGAGATACTGATTTAATGACAAAGTCTCCTGTGGCTTGGAATAAGGTATTCTCAAAAGGTAACTGAGCTGGAGAAAATCTAAGTGAATCTTGCTTGGTGAAGGCATTTGACTCACACAGCGTGAGACGGTGACTGGTGGCGTTTCAGGCTACCTACCAATTATTAGCTGAATGGCGCCTGGCTACTGTGTGGATGGATCTCTTTTTATCTCCTAGTTCTAAGTTCACGGTCACTCCAGTTCCCAGATGAGACAGAGAACCAGGACCTGCTGTTACCAGAAAGCAGAAGGCAGGACAGAGGGAGCGGTGCCCGAAGTTCATTGCTGCCTTCAGATGGGACTGGAGTTTAGATTTTTTCCTTAGCTGTTTTCATTGCTTGACAGAGATAGACTTCACCCCCTGCCTTACCAGCGTCTCAGATTGCTTGGGTAACTCTACCGTGAGGCGGTTACCCCACAGGCGGCACAAGTGAATAGTCTTCCCGTTAGCTGAATACCCTGTGTAGGCCGACAACACACTTGAGTTGAGCCTTCTGTCATTGTGGACATCAGGGCTAAGGTTGTTCCTGTTCGGCTGGCTCAGGAGACTCAGGTGAGCAAGGCAGTGGGATGTGCTCTGAAGCCTGGCCTAGTACTGAGGAACTTGATCGGCTGAGGCCCCCTTTGGAGGTAAATTAAGCACCATCGGTTTAGTGATGTAAGCTACTAGCATGACTAGAAATGTTTCTGGACTGGACCGCAGGTAGCGTGTCCTGTGCTTTTATAACCTGGATTTCTGCTAACCTGACTTGGGGTGTGATGAGTAACTCTCTGACAGAAAGTCCACTCATGGGTTTTGTGCTACTGCAAGACTGGGGTTAATACTGTCTATCTCCCATGGGAGACCATGCATTAATTGAACTGTTTGCTCTGGGTGGATAATCTAGTCTTTCCCTTAAGCCTCTCCAGCCCTCCATCATCGTCATCGCCTTAGTCTAGCACCTACATGCTGCCTACCTTGAATCTCCAACACTCGTTGAGTTCTTGAGAGCCTCTTTTACCTTTTAAAATTTTACATTTTTATTATTTTAAATTACACGCATGTGTTGCCTATGGGTGTGTACACATGCGTGCGGGTGTTCATGGAGCTGGAGTTAAAGAACGCTGAGTCACCTGACACGGGCATGAGGAGCTTAAGTCCAGTTCTGCAAGTGCAGTGCAGTCTTTCCTGCTGAGCCACCTCTCCAGCCTCCTTTTAAATTTTATTAAGTTAATTAATTTTGTTTGACACATAGTGTTTGTACTTATTTATAGAGCATGGAATGATCATTTGACAGTGTACATAGTGTGTAATGATCAACTTGGTGTAATTAATATTTCCAGCTCCTCAAATATTGTTGTTTCTGTGTCAACAGCCTCCTTTTAAAGATAAGGAGCGAGGACCCATGGAAGTTGAGAAACATGTCCAGATCCGTATAGTAATAAACTATAAAACAGGGACTTTAAGTCAGTTGAGGTAGTCTGTCCCCCCTAAGTCCTGTCCTAACAACTCTGCTCAGTGATCTGCCAGACACTGCTTCCTGGGCCAGACAATCCCCAGAGGAAGTTCCATTTTCCACAGACCTGGGTCTACATGCCTGAGATTAAGAATAGAAAATCTTCACTTCTCTGACTTCTCTTCAATTTCTCTTCCTCTCAAACACCTCCTTCCCCCCTTTCATGGCATGTCTGGAACAAACAGGGACTTTGCAAGCAAATGCAGAACTGACAGAATGGACCCCACAGACAATGCTCCGGGCTCAACGTCACCATCTTCCAGCCAGGAGTGCTGGAGTCCTCTGTGGCAAGAGGACAGGACAGGAGGTTGGGTTGAACATCCACTGTGGCAGTTAGAAACGGGAGAACTGTAGGAAATCAGGACAGTCCCCAACAGAGGTCTGTGTCACCTGCTGTGTCCTAGTGGGCCCTCAGGAGCACACAGGACAGCCAGCCTCAGAGCATGTGCAGGGGCTGCTGTGACTTGGGTGCCACGTGGCCACTGTAGCAATACCAGCGTTTCTGTGGCCCTGATCTTCTGAACAGAGAAGGGAGGCTTTCTCACCTCTGTGCAGGCACTCTCTAGCTGAGAACTCCCCTCACTGTGACTCTCTGTATTTAATCATTTCTGCTTCTCTTCTCCAGCAGCAGTGTCCTCGTTAAACGGATGTTCAGGCCCATGGAAGAGGAATTTGGTCCAACACCGTCCAAGCAGATTAAAGAAGAAAATGTAAAGCGAGGTATCTCTCCATTCTGATGTAGCACTGACAGGACTTAGGGCAGGCTGGGAGAGTATCTTGTCAAGAACTTATTCCCTGTGACAGAATCATTGCTAACCCTGGTGGGCTTTTCCTCACATTGGAGGCCACAGGCTTTCTGTTGCCTTGGGGGAATGGTTTGTATTGTATTGTATTGTATTGTATTGTATTGTATTGTATTGTATTGTATTGTATTGTATTGTATTGTATAATGGTATATCTCATTCAGCACAGTTCAGAGAGACTGGCTGTCTATGTGGCTGTGCTGGCTCCATGAGCCAGTGATTGGGAATTATTCCATAGACAGAAACATTGACAACAGGTTCGGCCCACCCATGTGTGATGAAGGCTCCCAGCTTGATTGACAACAGGTTCGGCCCACCCATGTGTGATGGAGGCTCCCAGCTTGATTGACAACAGGTTCGACCCACCCATGTGTGATGGAAGATCCCAGCTTGATTGACAACAGGTTGGGCCTGCCCATTTGTGATGGAGGATCCCAGCTTGCTGTCATGAATTTTAACCTCCAATCTGTTTCCTCTCTGACTTTACTTAGGGTTAGGGCAGAGTCACAGGGAAACCAATCATCACACTGGTGACTGGTGTGCAATTGTACCTCACCTTCAAACTTATAGGCTGGGAGCCAGTCCAACTACTTTTCAGAGCTGGTGAAACTGGCATCAACATTGCCACCTGAAACTGTCTTGGGCCGTAATTAAAACTTAAGGTTTCTGAACCTTCAACGACAGAGGGCATGGTGACCTACAAGCAGTAAGAAAATCGCCACTTCCCCTCCCCTCGAGAGGTTCTCTTTGGAGAAGGATGGAGAAGTTACTGGGCCCTTGCTTGGCACTCTGAGTCTGATCTGGGCTCCAGGGTCAGTGAGCTCCTACTGCTCATCTGTCAGTTTCCTGCCGTCATTACTGGCTGTTTTTCCTGTGCGGCCACTTTTCAGGGTGACTGGGTTACAATCAGTTTGGGTCTCCGCAAGAGGCCGCCTGCCTTTGGCTAGAGCCTGGGGTGTTTGGTGGCTGTTTCTGCTGCTGTTGGCAGGATGATATTACCGTTGCCACACCACAGAACAGAGCTAATGAAAACTGACTCTCTGGGCAAGCCCTCTAAGTGTGTGAAGCCCAGCACGCCCTCCCGGATAGCTGTCAGTAGGCCCAGCTGGAACTGCCTGCCTCTCCCCCCACCCCCACTCCCACCCCCTACCAAAAACAAAACAACAACAACAACAACAACAACAATAAACAGACTTGAGCACTTTCCAGCCATCTCCGAGCAACATCCAAGACAAGGGCTTGGACAGGGGCTCTTGTGGGTAGAGGCTCATTTTAACAGAAAGTAATAGCAGGTTTCCCAAGGGTCAGATCTCATGGAAGTTGCTTTCTCCACTCTTTGTTGTTGAGAACTTCCAGAAGAAATTACGGAATTTCCAGCAAATAATAGCCATCAGCTCCTCTTGAATTTAATTTTCCTTATCTGGATGTGACTGTGGTCTGCATCCTATCTTTTTCTGTGCATTGCTCACATCCGCTCCGTTTATGACAGCCTTTGGGTTACTGGGTGGTTTTAACTGATGTGCAGGCTATGCAGTATTGCTTCAAGGGACGACGTTTGTAAGCTTTTGCCGATGTGGTCAGTCTACATGTTTAATTGGCACTTCATGTTTATATTTGATAAAAAAAAAAAAAAGTGTGTAGTACCCAGGTCTTTCTGCCTCCCTCCTCCCTGCTCCCTCCTCCCTGCTCCCTCCTCCCTGCTCCCTCCCAGGTCCCTCCTCCCCGCTCCCTCCTCCCTCTCCTCCCTTCCCCACATTCTAACTGAACCTACACTGGCACAGAAGACGACACTGGGTAGAATCCCTGTCAGTGTGGCCTTTATAAGCACAGATTTAAGAAAGCCTTTGTGAAGGAGGTGGGGAGGGGGAGGGGTGTCAGTTTGGGTTTAGCTGGTTTCATTTTCCAGTTCTGCTTTTGTTTCTGCTGTCGGTGTGGTAGCTGCGTTAACAGCAGGACTATTGTTGAGACCTAGGCTCATCGGTGTTTTTGGATTTTTTTGTGTGTTTTTGTTGTTGTTGTTGTTGTTGTTCTGGGCAGTTTTCCTTAGTGTGGAGAGATGAGGGGTTTCAGGTTTTTCTTCTCTTGGAAGGGAAGTAACGCTGCTGCTACCGGACAGAAAGAGTAGTTCTCCCTCTGGGGCTGTAGGATTGTACCTGAGTAATGGTGGCCATCACTGGGTGCTGACCTCCCAGCGATTGCACAGGTCACGGTGATCAGGAGAAGCGGTGCCAAGGGTGGCCATGTCTGTGGGGCCCAGCAGGCATATCTGTGCCTCCCTGAGGTCGTTTATATCGCTCAGGATCTGTGGCCTCTGTCCATCCCGTCTCAGGCTGTATATTCCCCAATTCAGACCTTTTACAGAGAAAGGAATGTAAAATTCGTGGCCTAGCTTGAAGGCTCAGTAACCGCAACTACTTCCTGGCGGCTTCTGCAGGTTGAAGACCGGGTTCTTATCTGTGTGCTGGGCCTAGACCAAGCCTACCACACGGACCTTATTTCACAGAACTGGCAGGCAACCCTATGTGGTAGTTGGTAGTATCTGTCTCACAGATGGTCCAGGCATGGAGAAATTAAATCATTAGGACCACAGTAGAGGCTGAGCTGGACTCACACTCAGATCTGTGATTCTCTACTCCCTGGACCGTCCCAGGAGGTACCCCATTGACCTTCCAGGCCCGTGCACCCGAGGTTGTCTGCCAGCCTCATCCTTCTGGTGACTTTCCTCTCTAGACAGCCACTCCTGTGGTCTCACAACTCAGAGAACCTTGAGCTCCCACTTATGAGCACTCTTCCTCACCACACAGTGGCAGGGCCTGGCTGAAAAGCATTGTCTCTTGCTTTCCCTTCATTACGTTCTCAAGCCTGCCTGCGGGCCTGCCTCTCCCAGTGGACCACAAACCTCCCTAAAGGCAGAGCTAGGGTTAACTAGCTCTCTGTTGCAAGCTCAGCTCTTGGTATATACAGCCTGTGGTACCTAGGAAGGAGCCTTCAGTGGTATTCACCGAATGAGCAGATATGCAAAGAGTGGTCATAAGGAAACTGTGTGCCCACCCTGCACGAATCAAGTATGGATACAGGCATGAGAGCATTTATATCCCAGTAGTCATCAGCCTGTTAGCTTAGCAGGTGGTGTTAGCCTGACGTCCCACGTGACAGGAAGCAGAGAGTAGGTGGTGTCAGCCTGACGGCCCACGTGACAGGAAGCAGAGAGCAGGTGGTGTCAGCCTGACGGCCCACGTGACAGGAAGCAGAGAGCAGGTGGTGTCAGTCTGACAGCCCACGTGACAGGAAGCAGTCCCAAAGCCTCGGCTTACTCTAGTCTTTCCCTTGTCTTGCAGTGCTTTTATACGTGAGGAAGGAGAACGATGACGTGTTCGATGCTCTGATGCTGAAATCACCCACAGTGAAGGGCCTGATGGAAGCGGTAAGCCACAAGCCCCCTGTAGACTCCAGGAGCCCTGTCCCGTTCACCCGGGCAGAACTTATTTAGTACAACGCAGCTACCAGGGTGGTTCCCGAATGAACCTTTGAAAGAAAGTGAAGAGTTGAGATGATTGGGTCTTACAGCCTTGTAGCTTGGTTTCAGAGTAATCGTCCCAGTCAGATGCTATGGAGGAAGGGTAACATGGGACTTTTATTTAACTGTTTGCTCAAAGCCAGACTAGGTGCACATGGCTTCCAAATATACACAAACCAAAAACTATAAAACCAATATGCCATGGTAGCATATTCCAGCGCGAAGAAGACATGATAAGGGGGAAAATGTGTGCAGAACTCCGGTGGCCGGAATTGATTCTCCTCATCACTGACCTAGAGCCGGGTTGGTAGCACAACCACGTGGAAACTGTTAATCACACTCTCTTGACCCAGCTTCAAGCGTGCCACGGATATGAGCTATGTTCTCACGCTCACCTCGGGTATGGCTGTGTAGTAGAACATAGAGTTTTAAAGTGATGGAGACACCAGCAGTGCCTCTTGCCTTTCTTGGTGGACAGCTAGGCTGAGACAGGTTCTGATGGGACATTTGGGCTTATGGCCAAACACTGCATCTGAGGGAGTGGCGCACACCATGTACTCGCCTGCCAATCACTTTCATCTGAACTTTTCGTTGGCTCCCATCCGAGGTAGAATGCATTACAAACCAGTACTTCATTCTTTCTTTTTTTTTTTTTTTTTTTTTTGGTTCTTTTTTTTTTGAGTTGGGGATCAACCCAGGGCCTTAGGCAAACCTCTACCACTGAGCTAAATCCCCAACCCCACTTCATTCTTTCTTAACAGCCAACAGAGTAGCCGTTCGTGGTGTGGACACAACGTTGGTTTTTTTCACTTACTCAACTCACAGACCACTGTGTTTTTTTCTTCGCTGGTGCTGTTGAGAATGCGCTGCCATGGGGTTAGGGATTTAGCTCAGTGGTAGGCCCTGGGTTCGGTCCCCAGCTCCGAAAAAAAAGAAAAAAAAAAGAAAAAGAGAGAATGCGCTGCCATGAACATCCAGGGGCTGTTTTTTGTTTGGGTATCTGTTTCCAGTTCTTTGAGAGTATCTACAGAGTAAAATCGGCCAGGAAGTGTATCAATAATACCCAGCATCAGTGACTTTATGGAAAGGGAAAGCAGGCGAGTGGTTGCTGTGGTCTGTGGAGCATGAGGTAGAACTTGCTTCTCCTGCAGGATTGATGGGGGTGCTTTAGAACCCGAGTGAACAGCACTGTGAATGTGTTATGGCTGTCTGTCTGCAGCTCCTCCTGATAACCATGAGAATGTGGCTACCGTGGGTTTCATGCTGCCCCTGAGTTGGTGTTTCAGTCCCCAGGTCCTTCTGATCAGAGCAGCAATGTCACCCTCCAGAGAGCACAGAGAGGGGGGCTTGGCAGCTTCTTGTCTATCACGATTTGTGGGGGAGCATTGATTTCTGTTCTACACAAGCCAGAAACAAACCCAGAAGAATATGGAATATCACTCCTAATGAAACATTATTTTCCTTATTGTTTGTTTGTTTCATTTTGTTTTATTTTGAGACCAGGTTTCACCATGTAGCCTGGGCTAGCCAGTAATTCATTGTGTGAACAAGGCTGGCCTATATAATTCAGACATCCACCTGCCTGTCTCCTGAGCACCGGGATTAAAGGCTTATGTCATCACCACAACTGGCCTCTGACTTTATGCTGATAAGGAACAGATATTACAAAAGGCCTACAAGGAATGAGTCAAGTTTTTTTTCTCCCAGAGACAGTTTCTCTGTGTAGACTTGGCTATGCTGGAACTTGCTCTATAGACCAGGCTGACCTCCAACTTACAATAGAGATCCATTTGCCTCTGCCTCCCAAGTACTGACATTAAAAGCATGCTCCATTACTGCCTGACTGAACCAAGATTTTTTAAAAATGACCTTGAGATTGCTAAAGGATAAACAAATGGCCTACAAAAGCCTGTAACATCAAGATTTGTTTGAACGGCATTGGCCATTTCCATACCCCCGTCTGGCTTTTAAGAACAGATAAAAGTGGTGTTCACAGGAATGTCTGAAGGTTGTTTCAGCTTCATGCTTAGTCCTTCCTGCTGGCTATTGCTGAGACTAAAATGACCTCCATTCTTGCTTCAGCTCCCTGAGCACTGGGATTATGGGATCGTAGGCACGAGTCACCAGGCCTAGCAGCAGTCCTTTTTTATCCAGCTCCTCAGGACATTCTACAGGGTGGCTAGCACAGATCTAAACCAGGTCTGAGCCGCTGTGCTACACTGGGATCATCTGCTCTTGGTCCTCGCTGTCTTCTTGTTTCCTTTCATAACATCTGGCCACTTTCAAAAATGCTCTGCAGATGTGCTCACAATGACCACTGCAGAACCAAAGGTCACCTCACTCTCCAGCAGCAGCAACCTTGGCCTACGCTTCCCTTGGTCCCCTTCAAGGGGACCTCCTCACACCTGCATTGATTGGTGGATGGTGATAGTAGTCGAGGCAAGGCCCTTCATAGTCACCTTTGAGCTGCAAGATGAGGTCAGGATCCCTCCATTGCTCTGGGCAGTCTTCAGGCAATTCTGGCTTCATCTCCCCTTCCTTAAAGTCCCAATACAAACTATCTGCTTGCTTCCCAAGTGCTGTAGAGAAAGGTGGTCAAGCAGAGCCCTTTCAAGGCCCCAGGAAACTTGGGCTGGTAGTGGGCTGTAAACTGGACCTTTGTGGGCTGGACGGGTGTTGTGGAAGACCACAGACTTCAAAGTGCATGTTGTGAACATTGTGTCTTTTAAAGAACATTAGATCTTGCTAATGTAGTTCTAGCCTGAATTTACTTGGGTCTCTGTAAGGTAAGAAAACACTGAAATGTGGGTCCTCTGAGGACTAGGACTTTTTATTACACTCACATTTACTAGTTCGTGTTTGATGTTGCAATATATATGTGCCTGTATATATAATATACATATATAACATGAATATGTATCCTTGTATATACAAGATACATATAAACTATACACTCCTCCTTCCATATCTAGAGTTCATTCCATAACACTCTACAGTATTCCACTTTATAAGTGGAATATTTCTATATAATCTCTGTACATCCTTCAAAATGCTTTAAACCATACCTAGTTTACATGCCTAATGAATGTAAAAACTATGTAAATAGCATTGCTTAGGAAATAATGGCCATCAGTAGAACACACAACTTTCATAAAATACCTTTGATCTGTGGTCAGTTAGACCTGAGGGTGTTGAACCTGCAGTCACAGCAGGCAGACTGTGTGTGTGTGTGTGTGTGTTACTAATACATATATTGGCATAAATATGGGTGATGTGTGTTTGTACAAAATAAGCCCACGTATGTAAATGTGTAGATACAACCCTTTAGCGGTCAGTATTGTAGTCTTCGGGTTCAGAAAACTTCTGTTCAAAAGTCTGGCAGGATTCCTTAGCAGCTAGGCAATGTTAGCCTGCTTTCATTCCTAAAATGGAAACGATATGATAATCTGGTTCCCCGGGGCCATGGTGAGAACTGAGTGAGACAGTGCCAGCAGGCGTCTCTCTCTGGCCCCAGTGAGCCATGATGACGGCACGGCATTGGCTGTTTTGTTTTGTTTGTTTGTTTTTTAGTAAACCAGGCTTTTGAGTATGAACCAGGGTCAGAAAACACATGGTGCTGTTTAGATTCTGGGTTCTCAAATGCTTGTTGTCTAAGAGGATGGAAAGTTATTTTGGATCACAGATCCATTGTATGGTAGACAGTAACCTTCCCTTAGGAAGTGTCTGCTCAGGTGGAGGAGGGGAAGTGTGGTGGGGGAGGAGGGTATGGTGGAGGAGGGGAGGGGAAATGTTTCCTCATCCAAATTTCCTGAGTCATCCCTCACCTGCACCTGAGGGATGGACTTCATGTGTCAGTTTGTATGGACTTCATGTGTCAGTTTGTTCAGTGTCCCACAGAAAGCTAGTCCTCAACACAAGATGGCAGTGTGACCCTTGGCCTTCATATTTTGTTTTGACTCAATTTCAGAATAATGCTGTCATTTACAGCTTATTATTTTTTGTGACAACTAAAAGTCTTGCAGGAAAATAAGAACTGATCAAGTGAGGATAGAAACCTCTGAAGGAATTTTCTTTAAGTAAGAGACTGTTTGTCCCAAGCCCTCCTTGCTACTGTCATTGGAGGAAAATGATTTTCTATGGGCACAAACAGCCCCATCCCCTTCTAGGAAGGCAGTAAGGCTTACTTCTGTAGGTGGGCTCATTGAGGACCCCCCACCCCTACCTAGTTCCAAAGATGCCATCTCAGAACCCATCACAGCCTTTGCTTCTGGCCCCATACACCTATAACCTCCCCTCCACTTTCCCAGGAGTGGTCGAGGAATCACAAAATAGTAAGTTCTTTGCTTTAAAACTGGTGTTTGAGAACCGTGGCCTCAAACATGGTGGTGAGTCCTCACGTGAACTGGCCCTGGGTCTTCCCTAAGCTATTTCCGTGAAGTGGGAGCAGGACCTCTATATCTGTTATGGGGGTGGGGGGGCTAGATTCCTGCCCCTGTAGCACCCTTGAACCGTGCAGTTACTTCTGAGACAGGACCACCTGCCTGAGAGTTAGAGTCCCCTGTTTGCCACATGTCCACATGGCTTCAGCATCACCTCTAACATGGAGCCTTCAAAGGCACCGAATGGCGGTAGGAACTCTCTATGGAGCAGACACCTGGGTGATGGGGCTGCTCTGTAGCTGAAGACTGGGCTGGCCTCCACAGGGAGCCTGCTCCTGCTTCCCTGTCCAGATCCCCTGTCTTGAGCCATGCGTTACTTGGATGTATGTGTGTATGTGGCCTTGGAAGACTTTTTTACTTCTTTTAGCATGGTTTCTTGGCATCAGCATCTCTCCTACTTCCTGTCTCCATCCTCTCTGGTAACCACCTTTGTTTCGTTTTTAGTAGTCTTTTTAGTTTTTTTTCTCTTTGAGGAAACTAATTATTGACAGTGATGGAGTGTGGATTTGTCATCTAGAAAGAAGAGAACTGTGTCCCTACCCTTCCTCAGGTGTGAACTAACATTTGAGTTAGAAGGTGCCATATCAGGCAGAATCATGAACCCTTTATGGGCGATGACTGTTTCTGTGTCCCCCACAGATTCCCTACAGCCTGTGAGCCAGGCTATGCGATGGGTGTGGTAGCTCTGTGCATGGGTGTGTACGTGCCTGCATGTGTTTTTTTGTGTGTGTGCGTGCATGGGCCCTGGCATCTCTGGAGGTCCTAGAACAACCCTGAGATCCCTTCTCACCAGAGTGAGCCACGTCAGTCTTTGGTTTGTTGCAGCACACACTGTGCTAGCAGGTCCATGGGGCACCGAGGCTACAGGTGTGCACAGTAGCATCTGGCTAAAGGCAGTTTGGGAACCCATACCCAAGTCCTCATGCTCGTGTGGCTACCACTCCACCCATGAGCCCTCTCCCCTGCCCTGGTGTTCTCGGTGTGTGTTCCCTGTCACTGTTTCAGTTTACCACAAGCAGCAAGGTGAGGAAGGAACGTTCACCTTGGGCGAGCTGGCCCAACCTCACTGGTGTTAACCATGGTCCTGTAGTCTTAAGCTGGATGGAAGCCCTGGCCTTATGAGAATTAGACGTGATCTCCTCCCACAATAAAGAGGAATCGAATTCTTACTTAGCCTGTGCCCAATGAGGCTGCTTTTCTGTGGGGTTCATTGATTGGAAGGTTTTCCTCATGCGATGGCCCTGAAATGCTCAATTCTTTGTTTCACCTGTGGGAAGTCACTCTGTGGAAGTTCTAGAGTTCTCATCTGTCTGTCTGCGCTGTATGATACTGAGGACTCATTCTGACACAATTAAGTTTTATACTTCAGGGCAGTGGGGTGGGGGCAGCAAGGTGTTGTCTATTGGTTTGTATTGGTGGTTTGTATTGACTTTTACACAGCTGGGACTAAAACAAAAACATTCTCATAATATTTCTGTCCTTTTTAAAGAAACCGAATTTCTAAAATTCTCACTACACATTCCTATTCAAACCACCACACCCAGTAACTCTGTAAGTAAACTTTGACCTCTGAACCTCATTTCACACCTCAGGGCCTCTGCCCTCTGTCCCCTCTGCCAGAAATGCTCTTCCCCCATGTCTTCATGGGCCACAATTCTTGGTCTGTTCACACACAGCTTCTCATAGGGTCTTCCCAGACCATTCCCAGAAATAATATCTCCAGTTCTGTGCCTCTTCTTGCTGTATTTTACTTCAACTTGGTGTCTTGGTTTGTCTTTAATTGTCCATTTGACATGATCTAAAGTCGCCTAGAAGAGAGATCTTCAGCTGAAGAATTTCCTCAATCAGATTGTCTTGATTGATGATTGAGCTGGGAGGGCCCAGCCCTCCGTGGGCGACACCATCCCTAGGCAGGTGGGCCAGCTGAGCAAGAGCCAGTCAGAAACCAGTAAGCAGCTATCCTGCCTGAGCTTGTTGACTTTTGGCCATAGACTGTTACTTGAAGTGTAAGCCGAACTAAACTTGGGCATTTGGGCAAGAGCAGGTTAGCATTGATCAACCCAGTCATGAGTTCAGATCCAGTTCTCTCCATCAGGAGGGGTGTGACCTTGGACAGGTGAGACTGACAGTATTGTCAGCATCCATAAAGGGATGGCAGGCTGCTGGGTCAGAGCGGTTAGTGTGTGTGATGCTTGAAGGGACATGCTTGGGAGTAAGTAATACGCAGTGGCAGATCAGATGGCATCGTCTACGTGTGGGGATCGAAAGCTCTCAATCGCCAGCCCCAGCGCAGCCTCCTGCAGGCGCCTCAGTAGCTCCTGGATCCTGATGGAGCCTACTTGGCTCTGAGCTCAGGATCTGACACAGCCTACCTGGTGTGTCTCATCACTTACTAGGTCTGTTCCACAATGGCTGGAAGCTCCAAGTTTCCTCGTCTGAGAGACAGCTCACAGAGCCTGAGCAAGCGCAGAGTTCCCTGCACCAGGGCATTAGACACACAGGGCTCATTCCTTAAATGCTTGCCGATGTGAGGGCTGCTACTGCTTGTTACTGCAGCTCTCACTCGGGCAGACCAGAGTTGAAGATGCTATTGTCTGGTTCTGACTTCCATCAAGTGATTTATGAGCTGAAATGCATTCGTTTGTATTCGTTTGTACTCTGAACACTAGAGAGTCTGATTGCTGAAGAGGAAGTACCTGTCCTCAATCCAGATGTATTGCTTTTGGGTGTACAGAGTTCTTTCTGCCCTGTGGGGGGATGGGAGAGTAGGCACCTAGGATCTGCAGAACAGACTTTTCTTAGGAGCTCAGCTCTCTAATAGGGTTCTCCAGCCCCCTTTCGAAGTCTGGTCCCAGCCTCACCTGCTTCAGCTGCCCCTGAACCACCACGTAGAGAGGACATGGTGCATTTTTAGGGTAGATCTTTCCAGAATCCATCTCTCAGCTCTTGCCACGCTGTACTTAGAAAAATGACGGAATCATAAAAAATAAGCAGTGCGGAATTCTACAAGGTAGAAGGAGCTCAATGGCAGCTACCTTTAAAAAGTTGGGGGAAAATTACATATTTTTTTGAACACTTAAGCATATGGAAAGGTTAAAATGCAGACAAGATTATACTGAATAGACAAACATTCATTTATTTCACCCACCTAATATATAAAAGATTTCTAAAGTGTAAGCTGATATTAGCTTCCCATGTTTTTAAATGAGGTCTGTGAAGAAAATAACAAATCTAATGGATGTTTAGTATGAAACTTTCTCTGTTATGAACAGTTATGTTCTGAATGTTTTAGGGGATGAGAGTATTTCTGTATGTCAGATTGCTGGAGGTGGAGTCTGTGGGTCAGAATGTATAGGCTTCTAAAAGCTATGCTTCTGCCAAACTTCCTTTCCAGGAGGCTGAGGTCACTGTCCCATCGACAGAACCCGGAGATCATGACTTCTGCTTCGTTTTGTTTCAGGTTTCTTAATGTGTCAGTGTGTCTGCAGTATGTGTGCAGGTACTTAGAGCAGCCAGAAGAGGGCGCCAGAGCCCTTGGAGCTGTGAGACAAAGGAAGAAAATACTTAAACTTGCCGAGCCATCTCTCTCCTCATTTGCATTTTGATGGTTAAGTTAAAAGTACCATCTTCCTATTGTTTTAATTTGAAAATTTTAAATAAAAGTGCAGTACAGTTTTTACAAGCTTATCGCCCAATCATGTGATTACACTTTCTTCTTGGAAATGCCCAGTTTATTGTGTTTTCTTTTTAACAAAGGAGTTTGTGCTCATCTGCTGTTTGTATTTTAGAGTGTTTCCCAGCATGCTATTTCCCTTTTGGTGTGTCTGATCTACTGGTATTTTAAAATTGCACATTGTTATTAATGTTAACCTTGCCTTGCAGGTTTCATGTCTCCCTGGAAACACCGAACTTTAGAGTGATCGTTACACAAAGAATTAACTCGTTTATTTTGTTCCTGCACTTTCATGGTCTCTTCTTTCAGATTGAAGTCTTTCATTGCCTGAGCCTTTTCTCACTACCTGTTGAGGTTGGTCTGGAGGGCTCAGTGTAGCTCACGCTGATCTCAGGCTCCTTTGGCTCCTGGCTCAGAGCTCTGGGAATGTAGGCGTGAACTGCTACACCTGGCTCCCTGACCCCAGGAGCATAGCCCCCTGCCTTCGTGCCGGGATCACAAGCGAGTGCCAGCCGCTACACCTGGCTCACTCGAAATCTGTTTTGACGTCTGGTTACCTATTTAATACGACATTGTGATTGGAAGCTTTTTAAAAACCTATCAGAAATGTCACCACTATCAAGATTGTTTTGCTGAGTGATTTCAGAATCAAAATAAGAGTGACATTAGATACAGACTCTGCACCTTCACGGACGATGTGCTCACAGCATGAGCTGCAGTTCTCGCTTCTTTTTCTCTTCCTGCTATGGGCAGAGGAACACGACTTGATACAGAGTTGGGGGCAGAGTTAGTTAGGTTGTGACTCCTTTGGTTGCTAACTGAGACATGGGGCCCTTTTCACTTCCTGGAATCTCATTTTGCTGATCTAGGAAGCCAGTGGCTCAGCTTGGGTGATCTTAGGAGGTAGTTCAGGGCTTTTGTTTTCTTAAATGAAATCTTCCAGTGTGTCTCATTAGGGAGACTGTTGGGCTGAGCAGAACGTGCTTCTCCCTGTGCCCCCACCCCGTTCTCTGCTGACCCCATTCCCTGTTGTTCATTTTCAGCTGTCTGAGAAGTACGGGCTGCCGGTGGAGAAGATCACAAAGCTTTATAAGAAGAGCAAAAAGGGGTAAGAAAGAAGCTAGGCTCCGCTCTCTGCTGTGTCTGCAAGGCGCGTTTTTAAAATGGCTTTCTTTTTGGTGATGTCCGTGGCCCATGATGCCAGTTACCGACCTTTAGTGACAGTCGGGGAGACCTACAGTGCCTCTCCGGGATGTCACCCGAGGTGCAGTCATCTAGTGACAATGAACATTATAAGTGGGCTGGAGTGGTCTAGACGTGTTGGGGACACTGGGGAATAGGAGGTCAAAGAACCACATGGGGTTCTTCGAATTGGTTTCTGGGTGACAGAGCAGGGACAAAAATTAATTGGGGTCAAAGAAAATTACTCCAAGATTTCGTTGTAATGAAATCTCTGACGGTCCTGGGACCTGCTTGCCCATGTTGTTAAGAACAATCAGCCCTTCCTGGTGGGCGGTCGGGTGGCTCTGGGCTCTCTGCTCAGGGCTTCATCTCTTTGCTCTCACTAATGTATCATCTTACTCATGAGACAATGGAGCCCTGGGGCCGCTTGAGCATTCTGCCCCATCTCACATTCAGTAAACAGCACAGATTCAAGGGAGGGGGGTATGGAAGGCCGTGGGTGGCCGTGGCTCAAGCCTCAAGGCTCATGAGCTTCGCTCATCTCTGCCCCTTTCTAAAGCCTTCTCTGCCGGAGCAGGTCCTTTAAACTCTTCTCTGGACCCTTTTTATAAAGAAATTAGACCTGGGGTCCTAGGCTTTCGGGCTGACTGAGCATCAAACTTGAGCCCTTGTTGGAAACACAGTGAATGTGGGCTGCTGCTTTTGCAAGGTCAATGCAGTCAGCTGGGGAATCTACTTTGAATGAATCCTTACGTCTCATGGGCTAGAGAGCCTCGCTCAGTGTGGATAAACACACTGCGGATACCACTGACTTTCAGCCTCCAGTCTGAGGCCCTATATATGTACAGGACTTTTATCCCAACAACAACCCCCTAAGCATGGGTGATTCTTATTTTTGTAAAAGAATAAGCTGAAACTATGACACCTGCTGACACCACATTCAGTGAGTTGTTCTTAAACAGAAATCTCCAACTAAGAGAACAAGACATGCTTCAATAGGACCCTGGTTCAAGTCTCGGCACCCATGTGGTCCCGGATGACGAAATGTCCTCTTCAGAGCTCTGATGGTACACATGCATTTGTTCAGGCAAAACACTCATATATAAAACAAAAAGTAAAATTAAATTAAAAAAATATCACAGACTCTGGAAGTTGATTTTCTTGAAACTGCCATGGAGTAGGCAGCTGAGGAGAGGTGGAGTAGCTTAGGGGTGTGGAGTAGGCAGTCAGGAGAGGTGGAGTAGCTTAGGGGTGTGGAGTAGGCAGCAGGAGAGGTGGAGGAGCTCCAGAGTGAGGCAAAGCCAGCTTCAGACCCAGCCCAGCTGTTCACCCTGCTGAGTTGTTTCTTACTTGCGAAGAACTGATGATCAACTTGGCCTTTAAAAGTGCTACGGAGCCAAGTGTACGTCTTTTGCTGTACACACACGTCCAGCCAAGGGCAGCTGAAGTTCATAGGGATCTAAGTGTGTTTGGATCTCTGCTAACTTACTTGAGCCTCCATTGACTAATGTGCAAAGCCGTAGGGTAGGGTTGGGCCAGATAGCTAGAAGCCTGTGTGATAAGAATCCCTGAGCGGAGTTCAGGGAAACTGAGCCCTGCTTTCTTTAACCTGTTTTGAGGAGGAAGAAACTAGAAGGTTAAGGGAACGTATCCCAAAGGCTGCCGTTGCACTGAGCTCTCTGTTCACTGGCTTTGTTTCTTACCCCACCCCATCTCAACCCACCTATGGCAGCATTCTGGTCAACATGGACGACAACATCATTGAGCACTATTCAAATGAGGACACCTTCATTCTCAACATGGAAAGCATGGTGGAAGGCTTCAAGATCACGCTGATGGAGATCTGAACCCTGATGGAGTCCCTGACAGGAGCTTTTGGTGCACTCCTTCCTGGGAGAGATGTGATCTCTGCCGCCCCAGAACCTGGAGACCCATCTCACCCTCCTCACAAGACTGTTACAAGACTGCTGGGAAGGGGGCGGGGCCCAAGGCCCAGTAACATTCCACGCGCTCCCTCTGGAGCTGAAGCCTGAGCCCCTCAGCAGATTCTTTGAGCCTGGTAGGCCCTTATTTATTGCCCATTCTTTCCCCAAGAGCCCTCCAGGACTCTGCAAGTTACTGAGAGCTCCATGGGAGACCTCCAGAGTTTCCCCTTCAAGGGCAGCAGCAGCAGCAGCAAGTCCACTCATCTCGAGCCTGGGGAGCTGGTGTGTCCTTTTCTTACCTCTCCTCATTTCTTGAGTGGATGGACCAGATGAGCTGCTTCTTGGTGCAGTCTTCATGGATGGAGTAAGAAGGACCCCAAACCTTCAGATTACTCTGAGGAAGGTCATTTTGCTAAATACCTCCAGGGGACTCTCAGCAAATAGCCACTGACCGCGTACGGGAAGACTGCACTACCATGTCAGCTTGTTGAACACGAGAAAGAGTGTGCCTGACGACCATGTACATAATCTGTACATAACATTGCAGTAATATATTTACCTGTGGTTTGTGGGCATGTTTACTGCCATTGGCCTGGAGGAGACACACTGGAGATTCAGAGCGTTCTGCTCTACCCAAGGGGAGGTTAGAGAAGTGGCCTCTGGGATGTCATGTGATGGTGGGTGGAACTCTCCACCGGGCCATGCCTGAGGACTTGTTTCCCCAGAGCCCTCTCTCCTCAAACATGACTCTCCCTCGAGGCTATGGCGTTTTATCTCATGGTGATATGTTGCCTAAGCTTGTCCTTTGAGCTGTCTGGGAAAGGACATAGCTGTCAGTGCCTTCTCTAGCTTTGGTATGGGGCATCTCTTGAGCCTTGCGCAAAATCTATGCAGAGATTTTCGCTGGGGCCCTGTCACTGGGACCTGCTGCAGAACTGCTTGCAGACACGGGGATCCTGGACACGGTAGCACCCCGCAGTTTACAAGCATGTCCTTCATCTCAAGTGGCCCCTTTAAAAGTCCAACTGCAGCGTTGTGAATCGAGCCAGCAGCTCTGCTGGGCTGTGAACAGCAGACAGTGCTTTGCCTTGCTTCTGACAGGAAGAGGTGAGGCTATCCACCCTGGCTGTGGAATCCACCCTGGCTGTGGGAACCGTAGGAGCCCTTGCACTTCTGAAACCAACTCTGGGAGGCATTGGAGAGCTAAGGCTGTTTCTTCCTCTCCTCACCCTTGGAAGGTCCAGAGAAAACGGCTTACCCGAACAGTCATGAAAGCGTGCCCCATCGTGAGCCTCTGTTCTCTTTGAGAGAACAGGTCAGTAGTTCTGTTAGGGTTAAGGACTGGTATGTGCCCCTGGGGCCGAGCACTATTAGTTTGGAGAGCCAGGCGCATCCCATCCCAAGGCCTAGATAATGGAGCAGCTTTTAAGGAAAGGGCTAAATTTGTCTGTGAAGCACTTTGATGTCTTATCTGGAGCTCTGCTCTCCAGCCCCTGCCTTGCTCTACCTGCCCCCGAGGCCCAGAGCAGCTGAGGCTGACTCCAGCCCAGCTACTGCTCTTCCAAGCTGCAGAGAAATTGAATGGGATGGGGAGTAGGTGCCGTAACCAAGAGGATCCCAAAGGGTAGCAGGGGGCACCTTTCTGAGAGCCCACTGGGCTCCTTAACCTTCTTCCTGTTGCCAAAGGTTTGCATCCAGGGCTCTGCTCTATTCCAGCCCTGCACTCCAAATACCAGTCCTTGAAACTAGCAGCCTGGGGACCCTCCAGGGTACTAGTGGGTCTCTGATCTAAGACGGACAAACTCCGTGTTGGAAATAGACGCTCTGTGCGCTTCCTGTGCTGTAGCACTTGGGCTTAGCTGCAAACGTGACCTTAGGGATGGGCTCAGGGTTCCAGAGCAGGGAGACAGATCTGTAGCAACCCGACAGGCGACCAGCTCTTCTCTCTAGTCTGTCTGGAAAATTACTGGTCCCACTGGGTCCGAAGACAAGCCAGAGCCGGCTCTCCCTTTGTCCTGAGTCCCTACTCTATGAGATAGCCATTGCCAGAAGAAGGGATAGGAAGGCATGAGGAGCAGTGTAGCGTCAGGTCCAGGAGTGTCTGCTGGTGGATCTCCATTCAGCTCGTCGCTCGCTGCGTCCGCTGAGCTTTGCTGAGCATCACCTCCTGAACAAAAACACTCAAAGAAAAGTTTGGCTGAACTAGTCTCCCCCAAACAGGGAACTTTTTTATTTTTTATTTTTTGGTAATCCATAAAAGAGGGGGACACATGGAGCAGGTATTTATTTCCTTCTATGTCTCCACATTGTTGAAACTTCCACGGTGTTTAGAGATTGGAACCAGTAGAGAAATACATGGTGGCTATCACTGTGAAGTTGGTTCCTAAAAGACTAAGGCACGTCCCAGCGCAGAAACCTGGGAAGTATGAAATGAATTAAAACATTTTCCTTCATATTTTAATAGTCATGAAAATGCGACAGGAAAAGAGGGTTTGTGCCAAATTCTAAGAATGGCCCTTTCTGAAAGACAAGCAGGGGAGACTCATGTGTATAATCTGCTCCCACATAAAAAGAGTAAATGTAACTTAATAGTTTTGTAAATGGGAGAGGGGGAATCTATAAACTATAAATATGTTATTTTATTTTTTGTACATTTTTAAGAAGAAAAAATAAATATTCACAACATGAGTCAAACAGCTGTGTCTGGTACTTTCTGTGTGGTGGCAGCTGCTCTTCTTCGACTTTGAGGAAGAGTTTCTGTAGGTGGGGTCCGGGCTGCTCCTGGTCCTTCAGGCCCTGCTTACAACGGAACACAGACTTGATTTTCCAACATTCCCTTCCCTCCTCCCCAAGGCCCCAATCATACACCAGGCTTATATGGGATGAGAGGTCAAAGGTCAGCAGGAAGCCTCCAGTGTAGTTCTTGACTGGTCCCTAGGTGGGTTCTGTCTACTCTCTTCTTAGCACTGTTTGATTCTTTCTGCTTCATTAGATCTGTGCCAACCTGTACAGAGACCCTAAAGCCACAAGACTCATCCTTCAATTCCTGCTCCATACTTTCTGACCCTCAAACTCATACCTCAGAGTACCACCTGTCCTTGGGCTCCCATGGTAACCACCCACACTGCGCTAGCAGTCTTCATTGATCTCCCAAGAGCATCCATTCCATCAACTAGCTTGGTGGTTGTTACAGCGCCTCTCCCTGCCTCCAAGTACAACACAAGAATCTTACCTCAAAAAAAGCCTTCCCTGGCTGACTTCAAGCCCAGTGAGATCCCTGTACTCTCTGCTCACATCCAGGGTAAGGAAGACTAGGCCTTGGGTGGGGTGTTAGTCATGGAAACTTCTGGAAAGATCATGGGATTAGAAATGGGCCATGAGCCTTTTTAAAATCACTGTCGAGGCCTCTCCTCCCCCTTCCTCAGGTGTGACTGTTCACACTTGCCTGGATGGGTTGTTTGGGGGATGTGAGGGGTCACCCATCACCCCGTTTGCTGGTGGACGTTAGTGTGAACTGTGCTTCTTGGACTGGGGAGTTCCTTGGTGCCTCATTCCCATCTGTTCCCAAAGGTTCTCCACTCCGTGTTCCTCCAGGCTCCTCTAAGTGAGTGCATGTTTAGTACTGGGAAATCAGGAGTTAGAGGAAAGATAGTGGGGGCTCTGATAAGCCAACGCAGAAGAGAAGAGAGATAAGACCCTGCAGGGGAACCTTTCCCCTGTGCTCAATGGGCATTAAACATCCATCCACTTGGAAAAGAAGATTTATTTGCCATTGGAAAGTGCTAAATATTTACAGTGATGTTCAAGGTGGGACAGAAGTTTGCAACTGGTCTTGAGTCAAGCGCGCGCACACACACACACACACACACACACACACACACACACACACACCCATTGAAAAGTGCTAAATATTTACAGTGATGTTCAAGGTGGGACAGAAGTTTGCAACTGGTCTTGAGTCAAGCGCGCACACACACACACACACACACACACACACACACACCCCGCCCCGGTTGACTTCTTTGCTGACAGTGCCCCTCTATCTCGCACATACACTTCCAAGCCTACCACACTTACACTGACTGGGGGCACCATCGAACACTCACATGAGCCTACCCATGTGATGAGATCCTGCTATCGACGTTCAGCTGGGCCGAGTGGTCGTCTGCCTGTCTTTGTGCCTTGTGTGACTGACTCAGTGGAGTTTAGAATCACTCACGTGAGCATCGGAGAGTTATTTAGAGGAGCACGGGGCACCTTAATCCCACTGTTACACCAAGTTACACCACCGAAGGAAATGCCTCCCCTCTTCCAGCAACTGTTACTGCAAATAGCTCTTCAGGGAGGGGCAGAGCTGTAAGTCTCCCTTCCATCCCCACCCCCTACTCCCACTCCTGTCCATGGGCCCGCTCTTGTGCGTGATGGTGAATATTTCACTAAGGGTTGGGGTTGGCCAGTCCACTACATTGCACTTTGACTTGTTTTCACCATTTCTGCCAGAGAAATACTGAGAGAAATATCAGCCATTCCCTGGGAAATCCATGCAGTTAATGAATGATTGGCCAGGTGCTCCTGTGGCCTGGGTGCTCAAAGCTGCCCAGTACTTAGCTCCTGACTGTCACTCTGTTTGCATCCCAGGGATGTCTCGGGTCGTGCATCATGTTAACACCTGATAGGAAAGATTCCCAGGCAACAGGAACATTTAAGTTAGAAATGTAGGAAATGACTAGCTTGTAGGTATATAGGCTCCTTAGGGACTCCAGCCACCATCTCACCATCCCCATCATGGAAGACTTGATGTGTTTCAGACATTACTTGTATGCAGTAGGAAAGGCTTCCTCTACATCTGCACCTCAAAGGTCTAGTTGGCCTATGAAGGGCCTATTGTAGCTCCTAATCTAGGGAGCATTAGCCTTTGGGGTTGCTTTTTGTTTGAGACAGTTTCTTTGTGTAGCCTTGGCTGTTCTAGAACTAGCTCTGTAGATCAGGCTGGCCTTGAACTCATGGAGATCTGTCTGCCTCTGCCTCTGCCTCCCTAGTGCTGGGATTAAAGGCGTGTAATGTCTGGGTAAGGAGAGGAAATGGGAGAGAGTGAAGACCAAGCTGGAAGAAAGTAGGGAAGACATACCTGGACCAAAGAGACTTCGGAAGTCTTCCACCCCCAACCCAGAACCTTCCCAAGACACAGTCAGCTGGGGGCAGTTTGGTGAGGAAAAAAATCTCATCTGCAGCCCATGATATTAAATAATAAACATGCTTTAATGCCAGGCAAGAGCTACACAATCAACTGATAACGGGGCCACTCCACATAGCATGACATCTATATTATTAAATTCATCTGTAGAAAGTCCCCCGGGGAGTATTGCTGGGGCGGGATAGTACCCACAGCATCCCTTCTCCATCTTAAGCGAGGTATGAACAGTCAGGCATTCTGAAACATCCTTCAAGTCATAAGCCATTTAGTCATTTAGTCCAGTCCCTTGACAGCACAAGCTGCCTTTACTTGGAACAAAACAGGCTCCACTTCTGCCAGAGATCTCTGAACACCAGGAAAACAATGCCTAGGCACAGGAGTGACAGATGTCTTCAGGCACTTGGCCCTCTTGATGCTGTGAAGTCCCTTGGTCAAACATACATGCATAAAATTACACACATCCAATGCCTTCCTGGGGCGAGGTGGGGAGGAGGAAGGAAACATACAGATAGGTCTGTCAGGTCTGTGGGTAACCACTTCAGGGACTCTTCATGCCTTCTGGTGACCACAGGGTTCGTAACCTCTGCATCCGGCCCTTTCATGTCCGAATAGCTGGAGATCACCTCTAGTTCCCACTCCAACTCTGAGCTCTAGGAAACAGGGTCTGGCTCAACCTGAGGCAGAGCCAAAGTCGATGAGCCTGCCTTGCAAACACCAGCGTGCTGGCTCCCTTCCCCTGTTTATGTTCAACCACTTGAGTTAATTCTTCTTTGCAAAAACAGACTTTACCATTTGGTCCACAGGAGTTGGCAAGCCTTAGTACAAAATGTAAGGAAATGACACTAGGAGAAATTAAGATTACAAAATCTAGGTCTCAAAATTTCAACCCACTAAGCGATTCATTTTAATCCACCATTCAAGTTTAAACTTCTGTCAGGGACCTGCAGGGGGCTGGTTTACATTTTGCAGGTCTTGTTCTACAGACATGGCTTGACTGCTGCCGGACAGAGACCTTCCTGCCTCCTTTTAGGCAGGGTCTGCCACCAACACTCTTGAGTATTTAGACCTTTCAATGCAAGCTGTGTGTGAGGCTTGGCTTGCCTGTGGCCAGATTTTATTTCCAGCCCTCATTTCAAAGTAGTGTGCATGAGATGACCAGCCCAGGCAGCAGCTCAGCTTGGCTGCATTTGAAGAACACGGTGAGGAAGAGAGCTGTTGGATCTCCAGGGCCTGCCTTGGACACTGCAGGTCCCTTCGTGGCTCTTATATTGGGTGAATTCCCTGGATATCCCACACCTGACTGTTTGAAGGGTACCTGAGGGCAGGAGAAATGAACGTTCTAGACGTGGCTCCTGCACCAAGGATGTGGGTTAAACTGCTAGGAAGTCTCGGTTTTTCTACATCTGTAGAACCTTCGTCTCTTAGACTAGTGTCACACCTGTGCTCCCTGCTGCCGGGCCTTGGCCGCTTGTCACTGGAGCTCCCAGTGCTGCTCTGATGGACAAGACGCCTAGAAAGCTGGCTTCCTCCGGTCCTCCAGCCACCCTGACACCAGAAAGCCATTCGAAATCAAAGCTGGGCCCTTGTCACCATTCTTTCGTGACTTTATGGAGTATATAAAATATACTTGTTAACTGGTACATTTGTGCAAAGACAGCTATGACTTTAAAACAAGACATTGACATTCATCGTAGTTGGCTTCATGGTAAGCTACTGGAACAGTCTCTGTAGTAAGCTTGTATTAGCGCTCACTAGACATGCATTTACAAGGCAAAACACTTAATTTGGTCTGCAATACCCAATGTTTTATATACAGCAGTCTCACAAGTAGGCAGCAAGATGGGTCTGGTTATGGGATATGTGTTTGATTTTTAAAAGAAACTCATATTAGCTCAACTTATGTAAACCTGTGGGAGAAAAAAAAAACTAAACAGCTGAGCGTCTTTCCCATCTCTGTTAATTTACCTCGAAAAGTTCACAGCTTAGAAATTACAGCCCGCTGGGGTGGGAGTGGGCCTCTGGGGGGAATGTCCCTGCTCCCTTTAATAACCTTACCCCAGAGGGTAACCTGTTCTTAGGAAACTTAGCCTCAGGTGTCCGCTCTAGTTCCGAAGGCATGCTTGACAACAGACCCAGGTTAGGAGTTTTGTATTTCCACAAAGCCCCTCAAAGCTTGCAGAAGGAGCTCTGGGCTGAATGTACTTCCCTTCTCTTGCCCCTCAAGTCTTGGGTTTTAAGGTAGAGACATTAGAATGAAAGGAAAGAAATTATTAAACAGTCATCCAGCAGGGAACACAACGAAGTGTGTGCATGCTTTCCACAAGCACACGGGCTCTGGGCATCCACGTCCGCCATGAAAGAAGCAAGGGGCACAAGTGTCACAGGAGGGCACATCTGACTGAAGAGGGGACAGTCTCACCATCAGTATTGTTTGGCAAAAACAAAAAAAAGAAAAAAAACAAAAAAACAAAAACGAAGTAAGTTTAAAAGCTAATGAGGAGAGACACGAGCAGCTGTATCGTCCTTGAGGGTGCAGGGCTCAGAACTGGCCGGCACTGCTGGGGTCGCACTGCAGGAGACGCACAATGGATGGGTCGCTTTTGGCCCCTCGGATGAATTCTTCCAGGGAGAGTTTTCCTAGGAAGCAAGAGGACCAATGAGTGGTGGCCCATGGCCCTTTGCACCTTGTTGGGAGCAGCGGAGCCTATGGCTTCCCTCAGTAGAGTCTGGGAGACCATGAGGCAAGAAGCCCACTATTCTCTTAATCATGGCACGCACACACACACACACACACACACACACACACACACACACACACACACACACACACACACCCGGCTCAGTGCACAGTTCAACACCACTTCCAAGGCAGGACCGCAGGCTTGGGGAGGGTATTGGCTCACCCTAGCCTGAATCTTTGTCCTAATAGCTCTTCTGCCTTTACCTGCCCTGGAGGGACCCATTCAGTATTTAGGAATGAGTAGCCCTAGCTACTCTCATCTGACTGTGCCAGGCTCTTGAAGCAGCAAGGCTGTGCCCACAGGCTTTTCAGCTACTCCATACTGCTGTGCTCAGGTTTGTGGACAGCCCTCTCCTTGTGTGGGCAGAGCAGAAGTGTAGGTTCTTTTTAACAACTCTTTGAAGATGGCAGCATCTTCATCCAATGCCAGGAGAATAAAGGAGTGTGATCTAGACAGGGTGACCCACTGGTCCCTCAACCCAGGTGGCTTGAGAAGGAAGCCAGGGGTTTGTCCCCTCACTGCATCCTCCTTCCTTCCCTTCCTTCCTTCCTTCCTTCCTTCCTTCCTTCCTTCCTTCCTCCTCCCTCCTCCTCCCTCCTCCTTCCTTCCTTCCTTCCTCCCTCTCTCACTCTCTTTTTTTCTCTCTCTCTCTCTCCCTCCCTCCCTCCCTCCTTCCTTCCTTTCTTCCTCCCTCTCTCACTCTCTTTTTTTCTCTCTCTCTCTCTGTCTTTCTTCCTTCCCTCCTGCCTTCTTTTCTTTCTCTTTTTTCTTTTGACATGGAATCTCACAGTGTAGCATGTAGCCCAAGCTTCCTTTTGACTCAAGATCTCTTACTTGGGCTTCCTCAGTTTCTCCGATGCCCAGTATCCCTCTGCTTAACTGCTTTCTAGTAAAGGTCCTCTGTCACTGTCATTGTGGAGAAATGGGTGAAGGGGGCTTTCCCTATTCCTGGTACTTCCACAGTGACCCATTAAAGTGACCCATACATGGATAATTGGAATTGCTGGGCATCTTTACCTAGCTCTGCCTTCTTCCTTTCCTGGAGACGTAGCCCTATTTGCTCTTCCAAAGACAGGCCCCAGGCTGTCAGGCTCATCGAGGCCTGTGCACTTCTCTATCCCCTTAGCTGCTCTTCTAAGCGACCTCTGCTGGCATGGCAGGATGAGCAGGGGCATGGGAGCAGAAGCCCCATTTGAATACTTCAGAGTTGCAGGCACAGGCGCAGGCACCGGAGACCACAAGCCGTGGAGCACTTGGTGCTCAGCATGCACTCTCTGCCTCTCGCACAGACTCCCATGTTGACTTGCCTTATCTAGGGGCAGATTAATCATGGCAGAGACCAGCAGTGAAATACAAAGGCCGTTGACTAACAAGACTCTGATGGCAGCAGGCTTTACATGAAGCCAGTTCTGCTTCTGGTGAGAAGGGACGGGAGCCTCACATCTGAGGCCCTGAAGCCAAGCCCTGAGCTAAAGCAGTGAGTCTCCTGGGTGCTCAACAGTCCCCCTGCCCCCACTTCCCTTGCTGCCTCCATCCCCATAGCTTCCTTTATTTAAACAAATCTTTCTTCAGCAAAGCCCAGGGCAGTGGTAGTCATCCATTCATTGGGAATGGGAACCCTTCTATCCTATGGAAGCGTTCCCAGTGGAGAGGCTCTGTCATTGCCTGTGAGCCACACATCTGAAGGTGGCTTGTCTCTCATCCTTTAGTCCTCCTCTAACGAGGAGGTTGAGTCTTAAAGCCATTATGTTCCCCAGACTATCAAAACCTGAGCTCCAACATCAGCGAGTCCATTAACTGTTAAAACAACCCCATGTTTGTTTAAACTTTGTGAAACAAACTGCTGTGAATCAAGGCTCCTGAGGGGAAACAGGATGTCGGAGGATGCCAGGCAAGTTCATAGAGGAAACACAGCCAACAGATTGGCTTGCACCACACAAACCAAGATTCTCAGGGAGCTGGCACCCCACGTGTGCATGTAGAAAGAGGCTTACTCTCTTCGGAGCCTCCTATAATGCACACCACAGGGGACCTGGTCCATTTGTACACTGCTGACTAGAATTGCTAAACATCAAGAGTGAGGACCTGGGGCCGGTGAGATGGCTCAGTGGGTGAAAAGTATGTGCTGTCCGAACTCGACCACCGGAATTTGACCCCTGGAGCCCATGCAAATGTGAAGGGGGAAAACGGACTCCATAAAGTTGTCTAATGACCTCTGTATATGCAACATGGTCGTACAGGTCACATAAGAATACATGCAATAGCACCCACAGTAATTAATAATAAAGAAAGTAAAATTTATGTTTCAAAAATGAGTTGGCTGGAGGGATGGCTCGGTGGTCAAGAGCACTTACTCCTCTCACAGCAGACGGTGTTAGATTCTCAGCACCCATGTTGGGTAGATCGCAGTTCTAGGGAACTGTACACCCTCTGTGACCTCTGTGGTTGCCTACAGGTTGTGCGCATAAACTCCCACAGGTATGCATATACATACCCATAAATAATAAATACGTGTTTGTTTAGAGAGCCATGGAGCCTCGGGCACTGAAAACTCAGGTACAATTTCTGGAGAACATTTCAAGATTTGGCAAGAAAAATAAGGATGATAAATTAAGTTTGAATCTCGGCTGAATAACAAGCAACTCCTTCGCATAAATATGTCTCAAATATTGCATGCAGACATAGCATTATTTCTCAATTGCTTGGGCCTCCTGTATCCTAATTGGCAGCCTGACATGTAGAAGCCATATCTATTTATTTTACAGATAAGGGTTCCTTGTGTAGCCCAGGCTGCCCTCACACTTGTGGTCATCCTGAGTCACCATTCCAGACTTGCCTATTTTGTTTGAAATCCGACTTTCCTTACCACTTTGGTTTGTGCATCTGCTAGATGCATTTCTCTTTGGGGCAGCACCCTCTACCCAGTAGGACCTGCTGACCACTCCAGCCCTCTACCCGCTCCCTAATACTTGAGGGTTTCATTTGGACTGAGCATTTGAGAGCATGCTCATAAGACCTTTCAGGCAGGTTGGGATAAAAGTTGTTGGGGTTTGTAAGAAGCATCAAGCCTTTTGACATACTTTGTTTGGTTCAAGCCCATCCACATATTAGATCCAGCCTTCTAGAGGGGCCTATCCTGACTCAGTGGCTTTTCGGTCCCTTTTATTTCTGAGGCAGAAATAAGAGGAGCCATGCTATTCTGAGGAAGGAGTTGAGAATAACCTGGGAGAAGGATAGAAGGGCCTAGAAAATAAGGCTTTTCCTTAAGACTGGGACCAGCTCCAGAGTCTACCCAGCTTCTGCTCCTTCATGCCCAGGATAGGTGGCTCTCACAGATCACCTGTGGCTGACACTCAGTCCTCTGGTAGAGCTGTTTGGTCTCCACTAGCAGCCTGGCCCAAGCAAAGCCCCTGAGCCTCCTACCATCTCTGTTGGTGTCCATCTGGCGGAAGATCTTTTCTGTCCTTTTCTCTGGGGTTGATTCATCTTCAGGCATTTTCATGACAGAGGAAACCATTTTGTAGATTGCCTGGGAACAGAAGCGACAGACAGAGCAGTGATATAGAAACACAGCTCATCCCAACAATAGCTCTATCAAATGCTATAGTATCAGGGAGGTAAGTATGCTCTGCTGGAGCTCGGCCTGTCTTTGGGCTTGTTATTTTACAGGACAGGATGTGGTATTGGTAGGCTATTTTTGTTACAACATACTGTACATTATATTTCAACTTTTGTGTAAGATATTAGACCTATATAGAGCATTTAAGTACAAAGTTTAGTTCTAGTTCTTTTTCTTTTCTTAAGATTGTGTGTGTGTGTGTGTGTGTGTGTGTGTGTGTGTGTGTGTGTGTGTGTACACTGTAGCTGTCTTTGGATACACCAGATCCCATTACAGATAATTGTGAACCACCATGTGGTTGCTGGGAATTGTGGGAATTGAACCCAGGACCTCTGGAAGAGCAGTCAGAGCTCTTAGCTGCTGAGCCATCTCTCCAGCCCTAGTTCTAGTTCTTTATAAGCTGTTATTACCAACTATTTAGGATAATTAAGTGATATAAGTTAATAGTTAATCAATCAAATTTATGGTCTTGTTAGATATTAGTCTATTACAAAAATATGTTTCTAAAGTTGAACAGATAGTAAATAGCTAAAAACAAGTGACATTTGCCTATTCAGATATACCATAGATAGATGGTCTTCAAAATGTCAGAGACCTACAGAATTTGGCATTTCTGTATTCTATATTCCGACAGCTTTCACTGTCATTTCTGTAGCTTTGGAAGTGGTTTGCCTGCATTTCCTGAATACTCAGCTAATATTTATTCCTCTTCAAGTCTCTGATGGGGTTGAAGACTAGATAGCTGTAGTCTCACATATGAGTTTAAGTTGTTTAAGACTTAGATAAATGCTTTAAGGTCTATGCAAGTTACGATAAGAATGATTTGATATAAAATTATGAACTCACCAAGATAGGATAGATAATAGAATACTTTCTACCATGTTGCCAAATACATCTGGACTTGATTTTGGGAATGTAAATCCTACCTGGTATTTTTCATAATTGTTATTATTACATACAGTTTATTATAATAAGACAAAGAACCTTTTAATGGACTAAAAGAAGGAATTGCAGGGAAAACCTCTTGTGTACTAAATGGATGCAGCACCTATCAATAAAAAGTTGATTGGCCTATAAGCATAGGCAGGAAATAGAAGGTGGGACATCCAGTAAAGAGATGGAATTATGGGACAGAGCCAGAGAGGAAGGAGCTTGGGAACGTGGAGGAGGACAGAGATGGGACTGAGCAGAGGTAACTAGCCATGTGGTAGAAAATAGATTTGAACACATTGGATATTAAATTATGGCCTTTTGGAGAGCCAAAGCTTATGGCCAAGGTGTTTGTAGGTATATTTTGAGTGTCAGAGTTGTTATTCCAGGAGCCTGGCAGTGGAAAGAGAAACTCAGAGGATGTACAGAACTCTTACTGAACTCCAGGGCTACTACACAATGATTCACTGTAGGAGCACAGTCAAGGCCAGCACCTTGGCCCTGTTTAAGGTGATGACTGTCAGCAACATCCAACTTTCCTGAAACAGCTCACCAAAGTGTCCCTGCAGTCAAGAATGGAGTCATATTTAGTCCTTCTTCTGGACCCTGTTGACAGTTCTCTCAAACCTCCATCTATGCTATGGGTTTAGCACCATAGGCCAAGATGCTGGTCACAGAGGTAGTCCTCTTTTTAAAAGTGTGAAAACAGAGGCCCTGAGAGCACCAAGACTTCCTATTAACGCCAGACCAAGGTGAGGTGGGACCAGTCTATCTCAGGACTCACAGAGGTGCCAGTGAGGAGCATTTATAGACAAGTGAGGCGTTTCTTTTTGCCAGAAGGCTTCAGCAAACTGTAACTGTCTTTCCTCAGTCTCTTTCTCTGATGCATCTGGTTTGTCTCTGGAAGGTTCCTTTCTGGCTGTGGTCATGACTGGCCCAGGAGTGTCTTGCAACCAGATGTTCTCCTGAGACTCCTGACAGGCTCCCACAGCTTGCTCAATATGTACACACTTGGTTTTCCTGGACCCGTGGCTTCCTTCAGTCCTTTGTCATCTGAGTGTTCAAACTGCCCACCCCCACGCTCTACTCATGTCCTAAGGATAGATGGAAATGTGACCCTCCCACAGGAAGCTGCCTATGCCCTTCCTCCTGTCATCTCAGTGTGTGATTTCCCTTCCTTTACACAAACACACGGATTCATTGCAACCTCCTCAGGATCACTTCATTCTACTTACCTCGCCCTCCTTCCGTGACTGCCATCTATGCCTGGCTACTTACCAACCATTAGTTACTGCAAGGTGTTGTGTAGCATCAGTTTAGAGCATTGGTTCCAGAGTGACTGTCCCCACCCTAGTTGTCCCCTCTCTCTGATTCCTTCTCCCTGCTCTCTTTTTACTCTGCCCCTCTATATGAAGTTCCCTGTTTGCCCTCACAGGTTTTGTTCCTTCCCTTCTCTTTTCCTCTGTAAATGTGTATCTAGACATAACATTTAACATTTATATAAAACCCCTAAAGGTTCTGAATCTGCCAAAGCCTCTTTGACACAAGCAAATGATCACTTACTGCAAACAAATGTAAGGACTTGAGATTTGGAAGCTCATTCACAGACACTGCTCCCCGACCCCCCGCCTCCTTGTCATCCAAGCCCCTCCTCTCAGATTCTTCTCTCTTCAGTTCCCAGCTCACTTTTTCACCAGACATTTTCTATGTGAGTCTGATGCACCAGGAACTGTGACTGCCCCTGCCTTTGTCCTCAGGGGCCTCCCTGTGAAGCAGGCAGACACTGGAAGAAAGGGAAGAATGAGCCCAAGAGCACTGTGGGAGATGCACAGGAGGCTGTGTGGCACGATGGAAAGACATAGTGGAATTCGGCCTCATAAGGGGGTTTAGTTGGGGTAGGCCTCCCCAGGGATGACTATGGAGCAAAACACGGGGAAAAGCCCAGGCCTTAAAAAGAAAAGCAGTTGGCAGGCTCATCCTCACACACTCACATACCCTTTAGAAAGGAACCTGGTTAACACCACACTGCACCCCTAAAGTGTCTTACCTTCCATGTCTACCATTTGGGTGGGTACAGGCACCCCAGCAGTGTCTTATAGCTGTTATGGAAGCCCTCTCTTCATTCTTTTCAGCCCCACTCTCACCCTTGGAAGCCCACTGATCCTTTAAGAACTCTGGGTCTGGGGGCTGGAGAGGTGGCCCAGTGGTTAGAGCATTGACTGCTCTTCCAGAGGTCCTGAGTTCAAATCCCAGCAACCACATGGTGGCTCACAACCATCTGTAATGGGATCTGATGCCCTCTTCTGGCACATCTGAAGACAGCTACAGTGTACTCATCAATAATAAGTAAATCTAAAAAAAAGAACTCTGGGTCTGGAAGGCTGTGCCTAAATGAAACCCCTGTTCATGGGACTTTGATGGCAGCCACCAGTGACAATACAGAAGTCAGTCCATTAACACTTCTGTTTGAGCTGAGGCTTGAAAGATGAAGCAAACACAGGGGCATGATGGGAGAGCAGCCCTGCACATGCGCTGTTAGGATAGAGGAGTAGAAATGGTTCAGAGAAATGGGGCCAACCTATGAGCAGCTCCCTCTCCATACCACCAGGCCTACAAGAGCAGTCGCAGAAGCCTCCCAGGAATGCATAACCAGCAGCTGCAAACAGGGCACATGGATGTGTGGACTCAGGAAGGTGAGGTTCCCTTTAAGAAGTTGCCCTTTCCAGATGACTTAGTTATGGCAATTAGATTAGATTAGATTTGTTCTTTGCACCAATTAGACAATAGGACCAGTGGCCTGTTTCCCCAAACCAAGTTTCTGATGTGGTTGGCACCAGGGCAGTGCACATCTGTGACACGTGGTCTGAGTGTTGCTGGTCTCACAAGCCCACCCTTGAGGAACAATGATGTTCTTCCCCTTCCCCAGAGCAGGAGCAACCAAACCTGACTACCGCCGAGCTTCAGTCTAGGGCTCTAGAGCCTAGAGAGACAAGACACAGCCCCAGGCAGTCTCTGGGGCAAACCCCATCTTTTATTAGCACTATTTCTCCCAAACTTAATGGATTGGACTGTGGAGGAAACGAGCTACTTCCGCATCTTACTGTTAGCAGTGTCAGGATCTTCCAACAGGGCCTGGCAGAGGGGTCTGTTTTTAATTAAGCTAGAAGGGTCCTGTTCTTGTCCTTGGATAAATGTGGAGCTTCCGAGCGCTCAGGAGCCCCTCTGGGGCTGTCCCTGCTAGGCTCAGGGAAGCACCTCACTGTGGCTAGATGCCTCCCTTTGGCCCTTGCTCCCCATCTCTCCTCCTCTCCTCTTCCCTCCCACCATTCATCCCCCCTTCCTTCTTGAAGGAACAACCTCTTAGGGTGCTCATAGGAAAGAATCACATCTGATCGACAGGGTTGTGGCTAACAATTTTGAAAGTCAATTCATTTTCTCTGACAGAAACCAAACCGACTCTTTCCACCAGAAAATTTAGGATCCTTCAACAGAGAATTGGACATTCAGGGCTCTCTGATTGCAGAGTAAGGTCAAAGAAAATGAGCAGTGCTGTCTGTTTGTGGATTATAGATAAGAAACAGCACCCTACTTAGAAAGATTTGTATACCAGGATAAGAGAGTGAAAATCTTTTTTGGAAATATTTTAAAATTACAATCAGTGTATAATACATTCTGGAATGACATAAATCATCTCTCATGTTCAGCTGGAAAGGTAAAATAAATCGTGTCTTTCACAGCGTTCTGTTACTGACTGCACTCATAGCACCCCCTTTTATTTTATTGTTTAAAAGGTTTTTATTTATGTCTCTAAGTGTTTGCCTGGTGAGCATGGAGGCCAGAAGAGGGCACAGCTCCCTTGGAACCAGAGCTACAGAATCCTGTGAGTTGCCATGTGGGAGCTGGGAATCCACCTCCATTCTCTGGAAGAGCAGCCAGGACCTTAACCAGCCAGTTGTTTCTTCAGACCCTCTACTCCCTTTCTAAGCAAGACATCTATCTCATTCATATGCTATGTTTCATGAAGGTTTTTACTTAGGAAAAAACAACCTGTAAGTTTTTCCTGCTAAAAGTATGGTCTGAATCCACTTGCATATTTTTCTCTTATGATCTCCTAAAAGATCATAAGCCCAGATCACACACTGACTCCTGCTTCTTACACAATAGCTTACTATTAAAAGGGCCCAACGTAATACCATTTTCATCATTTTAAGGGTGACAGACATTAGATGATCTATAGAAGAAAGTGTAGGAAATTAAAGCTATAGCATTAGGCTGGACAAACAGTGTGGATGCTGTGCTTTTCCTAAAATTCTTTTCTTATTCCTCCTCTTCCTCCTCCTCCTCCCCCTCCCCCCTCCCCTCCCCTCCTCCTCCTCCTCCTCCTCCTCCTCCTCCTCCTCCTCCTCCTCCTCCTCCTCCTCCTCCGAGATAGGGTTTCTCTGTGTATCCCTGGCTATCGTGGAACTCTCTATATAAACCAGGCTGGCCTCAAACCCAGAGATCTGATTGCCTCTGCTTCTCAAGTGCTGACATTAAAGGTGTGAACCAATATCACTGGACCCTTAAAGATCTTTTAAAGAAATGTGTCTTTCAGGGCTGGAGAGATGGCTCAGTGGTTATGAACACTGACTGTTCTTCCAGAGGTCCTGAGTTTAATTCCCAGCAACCATATGGTGGCTCACAAGCATCTGCAATGGGATCTGATGCCCTCTTCTGGTGTGTCTGAAGAATAAACAAGAAAAAAGAAAGTGTTTTTCAAGATGCCCTAAGACCAGCCATCACTGAAACAGGGTGGGAGACACCGACTGAGAGAGCACAGGGCACATGTTCAAAGGCCCCGAGAATTCTTGCACTCAAGATACCCATGGAGCTGTTGAATTCAGCATTTCCTAAACTGGTTTGCCCAATCTCTGTGTTACAAAGCACTGATACAATTAGCACCCCAAGAAAATCTCTCTGAGCCTAGACTGAGTGATGTTAGCTCCCTCTCCTGGTGTCTTCTGTCCTCTTCTTGGCAGAACTAATCATCCACAACCCACGATGCTTCTCTACGAGATTTCTCTTCCCATTGCTGTCTGTATTGCATCAATACAGGGTATTTATTTATCTGTGGATACCCTGGAGTCTAGTACTTGCTTCCATTGATGAATGCATGCTGGTTTTGTGATAAGCACAGAGACCAAATGACATCCTTTAGATTTAGAAAAGGAAAGTATGGTCCAGGTCAAGAAGCTCACAGTACAGAAGGCAGAGGGACAGGTAGTCAGATTGAATATGAAAACAGGAACAGACAATGCTGCTTCCAACCAGGAGGTTTAGGCAGGGATTAACCTCCCATCTAAAGCCATCAACAACAAAACCCCAAAGGCAATAATATCTGTTACATGAATGGCACGGGTTAAACCCAACAGGTCACAAAATGAAAGAAAAAGCCATGAACATGGGAAAACAACTGGGGGTGGGGATGAGGCAGGGAAGGAGAAAAGAGAGAGGCTGGAGAGCAATCAGAATGGATTAGATACTGCATGAAATGGTTAAAGAATAATTTAATTTTAAAAAGACAATATACATAGAACCACAGCTTATAAGACCCTGTAAATTAGGCAGCCCAGGACAGTGGTTCCTGAAGAACTGTAAACAGAAGGAGTAAGCCTTGGACAGCTCCCTGTGATGCTGTGACACCTATGCAGGGGACTGACATGGAGTGAGCTTGATAGGCTCCCTGATGACAGAATGCCAAAGCTGGACAGACCAGTGCTTAGTGCTCAGTCTTCAAAGACAGGTTAGAACAAAGGAGAGAGCCACACGGAGAGAACTCTTGACAGCTGATATCAGTCCCTGTGCAGATGGATAAGAGCTACCAAAGATCGGGTGGAAAGAGTCACAGGAAGGGACGAGAGGGAGAGGCTGGCCCCCAACCAAGGTCAAACAGAGTGCCTGCAGCATCCTCGGAAAACCTCTTGATTTGTGAGGCCCAGTCTACATTGAAAGGTCTTACCTCAGCAGTGGAGAATAATTAGTCCCCAGTGAGCCCTGCTCTGTGTCACCTATCAAATTTTAAAAGCAAGATCTGGAAAGTTCAAGCTGTTTCCAAGCAACTTAACTACATCTGAGAACAAAGCATAAAGTTAGTTATATTTTAAAAATATTCAGCTCTCTACAGGATAAAATTCACAATGTCTGGTGCCCAATAAAAAAATGAACAGCCACACATGGAAACAGTATCATTTTATACAGAAGGACAGAGGAGAAAGATCCATTAAGTGACCTAGAACTGACATAAACGTTATAATTAGCAAAAGGCCATTGAAACAGATACAAAAACCATGCTCCAGATATCCCAAAAATAGACAGGGGAAGACATTAAGAAGAACCCAAGTAGAGCTTCTAGTGATGAAAGCTACAATGTGTGAGATGGAAAATACGGATGGAGATTGATGGCAAATCAGATCTTCTAGTAAAACAAGCTCTGACGTAGACATGAGGCTAAGGTACCCAAGATCAAAGGGAGGAAAATGTAATATCTGCAATCCAGCATGCCCGTGGATTGCGTGTGGGCTTTGGGCTATATAGTATGTCCATCCTTAAAGACTGAAGGAGGGAAGAAAGAGATTTGAAGGCATAATTACTAAAAATATTCCAAAGCTGATAAAAACCATGAGTCTACAGACCAAAATTTTGATAGACAAAAAGATACCATACTCACTCTAGAAGGGAATGTCTAATTACTAAAATGTAGCATGTACTTTTTGCTACCCTGCTTTAAGCTCAGGCAACAGGCTGTGCTACCAGCCCCAGCCCAGGTTCCCTCAGATCCACAGATGAAACACACACACACACACACACACACACACACACACACACACACACACACACACACACGTCGCTCAATTTCAACCTGCCTTATTGGCTCAATTGCTGGGCCCTTCTAATCTACGATGGCTAGTGCGCCCTTCCCAATACTCTTAGCTCAGTACCCTAAATCTGCCCTCAGCTTCAGTTGCTCAGTTACCTTTTAGTCCCAGTTCAACATCCTCCCTCCTGCCTGGAGAAGTGACTTAAGGCCGCTCTGCCTCAGAGCTCACATGGCTGGTCACCTTTTTCTCCTCCAAACCATAGCAAAAAATCCTCTCTTCCTTTGTGTCTCCTTGCCTCCCCTGCGGGGGCCTGGAAGTCCCGCCTCTTTCCTCCTGCCCAGGAATTGGTCCCTGGCATCATTACTGATAGATCAAGAACCAATTGGGGAACAGGACCTTAGCATCAGACCCACCCCTCCTATACTAAAGCAGAACCTGCAAAGTGCCAATAATTGGTGGAGAGGAGGGTTGGGGAGATTGAAATTTTAAAAAGATGGGGACATTGGCCCACTTCACTCACGATGCCTGTTAATCATCTTTGCTTTGGATAAAGGTAACTGTTGCCTAGGCTTGTGGTCCACATTCACATAAGGTGGATGCAGCATGACACCTGTGCATCTAACCAGTGACTGTCCTGATGTCATGTTGGCCTTGCAAGAGTCTTGCTTGGTGACTTTTCTTTCCCTTCAGAACGGAGGTAAGTGTCATCCCATCTCTTATGTTCCCGTGTTAAGAGAGTTGCTTCTGTCTCCCACAGTTCCAAGCAGTTCTAGGTGGCCATTAGAGAACTAGTGGTGCCTTTCAGTTACCTCTTGGCCCTTTTGTTACACTCAGCCCGTGCCATGGCAGGTGTGTGGGCATTCAGACTGCCCCAGCAGGGCAGAAAGGATTCTCCTTCTTCATAAAGCAGAGGGCAGACTGTTCCATCTAGAGGAGAGACTCTAGTATATGATAGAGGAAAGTACAGGAAAGGTACTAGTATATGTACAGGAAAGGTACACCTGCAGCCTGCTTTAAGACTCAAGGAAGTGCTTTAGCACGACAATAAAAACAGTCTAATAACTAGGTTTGTCACTTAAAGGAAATCGACATATAAATGTAAAAAAAAAAAAGAAAGATGTTCATTTAAGGCTCTAAACCAATTCACAGATGGTTTTACTTGTTCATCCAGATGATGCTCCATCAAAAACAGTGAAAATAGTTTTCTTTAAAAGAGCCACAGGCATACTCCAGCATATGTGGTAGGCTGAGTAATACTCCCTCACGCATGTCCACATCCCAACACTTGGAACCTGGAGTGTCTTACCTTACATAGTAAAGAGATTTCACAAACAGGAGGAATCACCACAGACGTGGAGACAAGAGGGCGCACCTAGATTGCACACATGGCCCCAGCAGAAATAGGAGCTGATGACTAATATTCATAAGTGCATGAATAAATGCATGGATGGAGGAGACAAGCAGAGGCACGGTCCCGAGGTGGGGGTGGGGCAGCAGCATGTCTGCCACAGCTGACTTTAATGGTGAATGAGCAAGGACACATGCCTGGGAGAGCAAGCATCTTCTAGAAACTGGGAAAGATAAGAAATCTTTCCTTCAAATGGCTTCAGAAGGGGACGAAACCCCAAGGATACTTTTAGTCTAACAAAACTGAGGTCAGATGTTCAAAATTATTAGATGAAAACTGTGTGGGCTCGTAAGGCATGAGGTTTGACACTCCATGTTATAAAAGCCGTAGAGACTAATTCAGTACCACGCACAATTCATAGTGGTGTGGTAAATTCTGGTCTTTCCTACCAATATCAAGTAAAAACAAATGAAGTCTAGCTTTTGGTCACAAATGCTATTCTGTGCCTACAGAAACTAAGTCACAGGAAATACCTAAGTACAGCAAATGAATGATTTCTGAACAGCATCCTTCCTTTGTCTGCTGAAAAACCTAATTAAAGACTCATTTTCACCTTGCTCTACACCCTGACCAACTATCAGTGTTTGTAGGTAAATGATCATAAATTTGCACCTCCACCCCCCATTAAATGGTTTGAATTTCTGAGTCTTGACAGGGGATTCAGTTAGGAAATTGCATTCAGAGCTTGTCATTAAGCTTCAAGTGTGACTTTAGCAATGAGACCCTTGGTTTGTTTATGGTAATTCTGGGCCACAGCTGGCCACACCTCGACTCACTGCTTCCTAACAGTTGTTTATGGAAGTTCACCACACAAACTCAACAGTGACTGCTTTGATGCAAATGAGTTTTCCTAAATGGTGCAGACCAGCTAGCTCGGAAGACAAGAACACTATGGCTTCCTGTGACCGAGATAAGGCCTAGGGAGCATAGGCTTTCAAAAAGAGAGGGAACAAAAGATTTAAAAAAAAAAAAAAAAAGAATGTGGATCTCAGTGAGATCCTACATTCATCCAATTCATCCCGAATAATTGAAAATGTGGATTTGCATAAGAATGTGAAGGAATACAGAACTGTCAGCTTGCAGAGGAGACTTCCCTATGAAAAATGGTTTGAAATTCAGTTTAATTTCTTTGATGATCTGAAGTCACTTCAGGGTGCCTGTGTATTTGCAATTATGAATATTAACTATCAGGGGTGGGGGGACGGCATAAAGCAGTTGAGGACATCTGAGTCTTCCATTGGTTTCTTAAGAACCTCAAGATTACAGGCCCGTGAGAAGTTCAGATCTGGACACTTGTGAATGGCCTGGGGCACTTTACAGTGAAGCTCGCCCTTCCCAGGCTGAGCACATCCTGGCGCTGCTCACCAAGCTTGGTGTTCTCTGTTGAACGTGGTGGGAAGCCCCCTCTGCTCCCAGGTATCTTCTGCTTGTCCCTGCAGTCTTCCCACTTTCTCTTCCAAACCACATTCCAAGGTCCGGGATGATGTGTCTTTCCTGAACACTGTTCCCCTTGCCAGGGTCCTTGCTGAGCTGTGGATGAGCACGCAGCTGCCTCGCCATTCCCTTCAGCTCATGGTCTTTGAAGGTTCCTTCCAGTGTCTACAAGTTCATCAACAATGGCTGCAAAGCCCAGCAGGAAGCTTGGGCAAAACAATGTCAGGAGTAACACTCCCATGGGCATTTCTATTTCAGATTCTGGTCTGGAAGTTCTGTCCAAAATGAGAAAAGCCCTTTGGACTCTAACAAGTGGGGAGCCAGCCCTCCAAAGTGGAAAGGCAAAGTGAGAGCTGAGGTGTACAAAGCCCCTTGTTCTGATCTTAGTACCGGATAATAATAAAAATTTAAAAAGCATGACAGCCGAAGAGCCTAATTAAGAGGAAAGCTACAAGTGAATATTAAGTGCTCTCAAAGACCTGTGTCTGAAGGTTTGGTCCTGAGCCCGTGGCACTCCTGACAGGTGGTAGAATATTTAAGAGGTAGTGTCCACTGGGGAAGCCTTCAGGTAATGGGAGGAGGGTGAGTCCTCTGAGGAGACTGTGGGACCGCCATCTTTTCCTCTTTCTCTTGTTTTCTGGCCCTGAGATGAGTGGTTTTTTTCTCTGCTTCATACTGCTGACCCTAATGACCACAGGCCAGACCCACAGATCCAGCGCAAATCTCCAAAACTACAAGCGAGAACAAACCTATTGTCTTTGCAAGTCGATTGCATAGCACTTGGTGTAGTTACAGAAATCTAACACAATAACCTTGGAATTTCCATTTTTGTTAAACTAGCGAAGATTAAGGAACAGCTAAGGTGTAAAATGATGTGGCGATGTCCTACCTATGCTTGTGGAGGCATTAGGAAAAATACTTTGACAGGATGTATCAAGAGACCTTAGGAATACTCATGCCCTTTGACCCAGTTATTGGGATTCCATTCTAAAAAAATAACCCTGGGGGGGGTACTTCATATGGAAAGATTATTGATTTATTTTTAAAAGGTAAGCCATTTTGTCTAATAATGAAAACTGGAGGTAGCCAATAGTAGAAAATTAAGTAATTATAATATACTGTGTATTATTATGTAGCCATGGACAATTATTATTAAACACTTCTATGAGACATTTTTTAAATATTTATTTATTATATATAAGTACATTGTAGCTGTCTTCAGACACACCAGAAGAGGGCATCAGATCCCATTACAGATGGTTGTGAGTCACCATGTGGTTGCTGGGATTTGAATTCAGGACCTCTGCAAGAGCAAACAGTGCTCTTAACCACTGAGCCATCTCTCCAGCCCCTCTATGAGACATCTTAATAAACGCAGAGATAGTTATGTTACTATGCTAAGTGGAAATTGCAAGATAGAAAATTACATTACAGAAATGTTTTGTTTTTTGTAATTAGTTGGATGTTTTTAATGTATGGTAAGAGGGCAATTTAAATATGAAATTTTAAATATCATATTAAAAATATCAAGAAATATGTCATTTGAGAAATTATCCTACCCACAAATAAAATTTTTAAAAATTAAGAAAAAATCATGTTGGGTAGGATGGAATACCATGATTTTCTCTTAATGTTTTTATTTTATTGTATGTATATGAGTGTTTTGCCTGCACGTTTGTCCTGTGCTTGCCAATGCCTGTGGAGGCCAGAAAAGAACATTGTATCTCCTGTAACTGGTGTTTCAGACAGTTGTGAACCACCATGTGGGTGCTAGGAACTGAACCCAGGTCCCGTGGAAGAGCAGTCAGTGCTCTTAACCGTTGAATATCTCTCAAGTCCATCCCATTATCTGCCCATATTTTATATTAGATGTCTCCCTATGCAGGGGAGGGGCCATAGCCTTCATTTCTGTTTAAGATCTATATTGCTGACTGATTATTTTTGATATAACCTTTTCATATCAGTATGCTCCTGTGGAAAAGAAAGACACTGGTGGCCATTCAGAAAAGAGAGGTGCATGGCAGAAGTATTCCTGGGTGAGGCAGTGTCACTTGAGACCCCGTCCTTGCATCTTCTCAATGCTTGTGCTGTCCTGTAGTGAGATTTTTGGTTTCTTCAAACACCCAGTTACATTGTGTGATTATGTTTTTGTTTTAACCCCAGGTGTGGGATACGGGGCTGCTTCAGATTGTCCACAGCCACTGTGATTTGTGCTCTCAGAGGGATGTGAATTTTGCCAGCTGCAGATAGTTTATATTTGGAATTCTGGGGACTCTTGAGAGGGAACAAATGTGAGAGCCCTGAGAGGACCCAAAGCATCAGCCGCTCCCTCTGCTGCTGTTAATTGTTGTTGTTGAGGTTTGTCAAGTGGTTGTGAGCAGAGACAAGAAGAAGAAATTGTATATCCTGGTAATGAAGATTGAACTTAACCCAAGGAACCTAACACCCTTAATTAGCAGGAAGTGGTCTAAAGAGATCTCTGTCCCCTTTCCTCGCTAACCTTCTTTTTCTCCTACCTAGTGTTGGGGGCTAAAAGAACCCAATCAAGCAGCCAAAAAGTATGGCTATGGTGGTGCCCAGATGGGAGGTAGACAGAATAGGAAACAATCTCTAATAACATACAGGAAACAGCAGGGAAAAGGAGATGAATATTCTGCTTTAGGATGTCACCAAAAGTTTAATTTTTTCCCAGAAGGGATGATATCATCATCATCATCATCATCATCATCATCATCACCATCATCACCATCATCATCTTCTCTTCCTCCTCTTCCTTCTCCTTCCTATTGTGTCTCCAAAAAGGTTGGGAGAATGGCTGAGCAATTGGAAAAGTTGCAGGTAGATATGGAGGGGCCTGAGAAACAAAAGGTGGATGAATGGGGAAAGCAGAAGGCTTGCTCTAGCCTCTTACTTTTGAAAGGGTTGCCGTGCCATTGCTGAGGTTATAGGTAGAGATCAGAGCACTTGGGAAGTGAGTAGCACTGGAAAGGGGGCAGCAGAAAGGTTCAGACCTGGTGACTGAGGGTGGGATCTTCCCAAAGGATGAAGGAAGGGTACAAACTGGGCTAGAAGGCAGGCTGTATCCTGTCCTGTGCCATGCAATTACAATTTCAAGTCCCCACAGCCCCTAAGCAGGGTGAGGAGCCAGGAGAAACTGGGGGTCACGCAAGGTGACAGGGTTAAAGAAAAACAGCCTGTGTTGAGAGAAATGGTTAATCTTGAGCCAACTGTGCTGCCAGAGGAGGGTCCTGTGCTTACAAAATCACCATGGGTTTTCCCAGTCATTCTGCAGCACATGCCTGCTAATGGTGCAGATCATGATTTTGATGAGATAGCATGGCATCCTATAGAAATGATAGGCCTGAGGCATTTTAAAGAGGCTATAGTTTCCTATGGAATTCACTCCCCTTAAGTTAAATAAATATTAGGTAACTGGGCTACCCAAAATAGAGTTATTCCCCAAGACTGGAAAGGTTTGGTCACAGCAGTTAGCAGTGGTTAATGTGGTGGAGGGAGAAAGCCTTGAATATTGAACAATGAAATGGAGCAAGGGGAATGGCTATTGTTAAAGATCAACTGCTTGGAGAAGGGTGAGTTTCTGAACTACAGGAGCTGATTTGATGATGCCATTCTAGAGCAGAGTCACTTGGCTGCTTTAAGGCTTGGGACAAAGTTGAGGAGTCCAGGAATAGATCCACTTCACTCACTAAGATTGTACAAGGCTCTGGGGAAGACTTCACAGATCTCTTGTGAAGATTGGCTTCAGTTATAAACAAAGCCCCATCAGGCCCTGAGGCCAGACAGGTGTTGACAGGGACCTTTGAGAATGTGAATACAGAATGTAAGAGTGATTAGACCCTTAAAGGCTGAGCAGCAGCAGTGGATGAGTGGATGAGGGACATGACTGGTATTGGCTCCGTGAGGATCATGCCAGTATCACAAGTTATACCTAAAGGTCTCAGATACCAGAACACCTCATGCTTTAATTATGGTGAATTTGGCCATTTTTCAAAGAAATTCTGACCAACTACTAAAAGTCTCAGAGCTCAAAATGTCCACTGAAGTGACTGTGAGAAACACAGTACTTTCTGAGCCAGATCTCAAAATGACTGGTATATTAACTGTGAGAAATATGGTACTTTCCAACACAGAAGGGAACAAGGTGTTTCTGGTGTCAATAGGTTCTCTGAAAGAACACCTAGGCTTCCCCTGGTTTGTAGACACTGTGACAAAAGGTGTCATTGGATTAATGAGTGTAGGTCCAGGAGGGATCTACAAGGAAATTTCTTGCCATCTGGAAAAAAAATGGGGTGGGCTGCTAGCTTGAGGTCCTGCAACAAACATACTAGCGGTTTCTCTCTGGTTAGCCAAGAGATAACAAGGAGGCAGAAACAATGTAACTAAGTATTGCGGACAAAATAACCACTGACGTTTATGCCCCTTGCCTTCATTTGTGTATCCAGGTATTATAGATGGAAGGAAGAAATAAAAATTATGGCATATGTTTTTAAAAAGGTACAAATTAACACAGGGGATAGGATTGCTCAGCTCCTCCAGTAGAAAGAGCAGAAGGATTTAGGAGTACTGAAAAGTGTGTGTTCTGGCAAACAGTTGTCAATGATCAGAGACCTAAATTAAAATAGCAAGTGAATGGTGTTAAACAGAAGGTTTGGTGGATACAGGAGCTTATGTGACTATCATTTCCCAAAAATTCTGTAATGCATAATGGCCATTTCAGAAGGTTTATGTATAGTTTATAGGACTTGGTAAGTTATCTCAAATAAAACAAAGTGTACAAATGAGTTAAATCTGTGGGACCAGAAGGGCAAGCAGAAACCTTATGTGGCTGACATACCCATAAATTTATGGGGAAGGGATCTTTATAACAATGGAATACTCAAATGAATATTCCTGTGATCCCAAAGATAGCTCATGATGAAATTAGGGGGAAATGGTAGATGCTCCTGGGGAAAGTATTGATATGTACCATCAAATCCAAACACAGGCTGCACCAATTGTCCAAAACCAGAACACCACAGGGATTGAGGTGCCCTGCTGGAATATAAATGGTTCCACCCTTAAAAAGTTTGGCAGACAAGCCTGTATGGATAGAGCAGAGGCCCTTAACTAAGGAAAAGGTACAGGCACTTGAATGGCTAGTAAAAGAGCAGCTGGAGGCTCAACATATAGAAGAGTCTACCAGCCCATAGATTTCCTCTGTGTCTGTTGTAAAAAAGAAACTGGAAAATGGAGGATGTTAACAGATTTAAGAGCTCATAGAATGAGTCAACCAGTGGGTCCTTTACAGCCTGGAATTCCTTTATCTTCTTTATTACCTAAGTCATGGTCTATGATGGCAATTGATTTAAAAGATTTTTTTTTTCACAATCCTTTTGCATGAGCATGATAGGGAAAGGTTTGCTTTCTCGGTACCTGCTTATAATTAGTGGTCCAGTAAAGAGATATCATTGGGAAGTTTTTCCACAGGGGATGTTAAATAGTCTAAGTTTATGTCACAATTTTGTGCAACAACCACTAGAAATAATTCATAGGCAATTTATTATTTATCATTACATGGATGATAGTTTGTGGGCTGATTCTGATACAGATACTTTAGAGAAAATATTTAAGGAATCACAAAGAATTCTGCCATGCTGGGGGTTACAGATTGCTCCTGAAAAAATACAAAGAGGAGATTCTGTTAACTACTTTGGTTATAAAATAAGTCAACAACAACAACAACAAAATTGACTATGGGGCTGAAAAGATGGCTCACAAGTTAAGAGCATTGGTGGCTCTTCCAGAGGTCCTGAGTTCAATTCCCAGCAACCACATGGTGTCTCATAACCATCTATAATGTAATCTGGTGCCCTCTTCTGGTATGCAGGTATATGAAGTTAGAACACTCATACATTAAATAAATACATTAATAATAATAATAATAATAATAATAATAATAATAATAATAAAAATTCTGGTTCCCAATGGAGGAGTTAGAGAAAGGACTGAAGGAGCTGAAGGGGTTTGCAACCCCATAAAAACAACAATGCCAACCAACCAGAGATCCCAGGGACTAAACCACTATCCAAAGAGTACACATGGATTGACCCATGGCTCCAGCAGCATATGTAGCAGAGGATGGCCTTGTTGGGCACCAATGAGAGGAGAAGCCCTTGTTCCTGCCAAGGCTCGATGCCCCAGTGTAGGGGAATGTCAGGGCCGGGAGGTGGGAAGGCTGGAAGGGTTGGATGGATGGATGGGGGAACACCCTCATAGAAGCAGGGGGCGGGGGGATTGGATAGGGGGTTTATGGATGGGAAACTGGGAAAGGGGATAACATTTTAAATGTAAATTTAAAAAAATCCAATAAAAAAAGAAAATGAAAATAACTTTGGAATTCTAGTCTTAAGTTGTAGTTGAGTGCCACCTGCCATTTGTAGTAAAAAGTGGCTCTAGAGGCAGGAAATATACCTATAATACTTTAATCTACAAAAAACAAAATTCAACCACAAAGGTCTGTAGAAATCAGTTGCAAACTCTTGGTGATTTTCAAAATTAATGGGAGGTGTTAAATGGCTATGGTCTATAATAGGATTAACTACTCATGAGTTAAGTAATCTGTTTCAAACTTTACAAGGAGATTTGAACTTAAACAGTCCATGATGGTTAACAACTGAAGGGGGGGGGATAACTCTGGTAGAACAGAGACTATAAGATACATATGTGGATCAAATTGATCCTAAGCTTCATTGTATTTTGGTTATTTTGCCTTCACTCATTCTACTACTAGATTCCTTGTGGAAAGGAAAGATAGTATTATGGATAATATTTTATTATCACATAAACAAAGCAAAAAATTAAAGACTTCCATAGAAAAGTTTCTGAATTAATCATAAAAGGTAGAATAAGACTATGTCAGTTATCAGGAACCTGCCCAGCTGAAATCACAATGCCTTTTACTAATGCTGAGATTATGTCCTTATGGATAAGCAATGAAGACTGGCAAAGAGCTCGTAGTATCTGTTTGGGAGAAATTAACAACACATATCCCAAAGCAAGCATCTATATTTTATAAAAATAACTAATTGGATTCTCCCAGTTATTGTACAGGAGACACCAATTCCCGAAGCACCTATTCTATACTGATGCAAATGAGGTGGGAATGGCAGGCTCTAAGTCAGACAAAATAAGCAAGGTAATCCAAAGTCCACATACCTCAGTTCCAAAGTCAGGGGTGTATGCAAACCTTACGGTATTACTAGATTTTCCTGAATCTCCTAATATAATTACTGATTCTTAATATGCACAAAGAGTTGTTTTGAATATATAAACTGCTGAATTTTTCCTGATGGTTCAGAATTAACCTGATGGTTCAGAAATTGTTATTTATACAACTGCAATGGGCAATCAGAAATAGGAAGTGTCTAATCAATATTACTCATATTCAGTCTCATGCAGATTTGCTAAGTCCATTGGCACAAGGAAATGAGGAAACTGATTGTTAATAGGAAATTTGTTAGAAGCCTCAAAATTTCATGAAAAAAATCATGTTAAAAGTAAATGTCTGAAGAAAAAATTTTATCACGTGGCAACACCATTATGAGAAAATGTCCTACTTATTCTCTGTATAAATCCAAACTCCATTACCCACTGGAAGTAACACTAAGGGTACCAAAGGAAATGCAATCTGGCAGATGGATGTGTTTCATTTTATAGAATTTGGAAAACTAACGTTTATGCACTGTACCACTGATACATATTCAGAGTCCCGATGGGAAACTGCTTTGAATTCTGAAAAAGCTGATTCTACAATTACACATTTGTTGCAAATAATGACAATTATGGGAATACTTGCATAAATTAAGACTGACAATGCCCCCACATATGCTTCCAGTAAAATGAAGCAACTTTTTGCTTATTATAACATAAAGCCCATCACAGGTATACCACATAATCCTATAGGACAAACATTGTAGAAAGATCTAATCACACTTTCAAAGAAATGCTCGTGAAACAAAAAGGAAGAGTAAAGACCTCCAGGGATAGACTAAATAATGCTTCTTAACTCTAAATTTTCTTAATGCTGATGAAAAGGGAACTGTAGCAGCTGAGAGACACTGGGTTATAGAAATAACTGGAGAATTAAATCATCCTCTATTCTATAAGGATGTGAAGAGTCCATCAGAATGAAGCATGCGATAGTTTGGCATCGAGGACACAGTTTTGTTTATGTTTCTACTGGGAACAAAAAGATATGGTTACCATCAAAACTTACAAAGATCAGATTTAACCAGGCAAGACCTCCTACTAACTACTACATAAATGTCTCTACATAGCCAATTAATCTTTGTGGCTGCCTGGTGCTCATGACTTATTGTCACATGTCATCCTTTCATATGGCATGGATGGAGGTTTATATTACAGTTTGGTCACACAATCCAGAAGGACTTATAAAGTTGACAGATGCTTCTCACATGCTCAAACATAGAGCAGAGAATCATCAACTAAGTTGTGCACCTGGCACGTTCCATACATGTGTTAGTGTAGAAATGTACCTACAATATTACCTTTAAAAGTCTGTGTGTTTGTAGAGGGAAAAGATCCGACACCAATGAAGACAGAGCAAGTAGCCCAGGCGATCCGGCCTCACAGGCTTCCTCAGCTGCTGTTTCCGCAGAAACTGAATCCAGGACAACTTCAAAGTGGCTAGCTCAAATGGTCCAGCCTCAGAGACCGTCCCAGCCAGGACTTCAGTTAAGCCCTTCGCTTTCCTATCTCACAGAGACTGGGCAGCAAATAATACAGCCAGCTCTCCCAGGACTTGGCCAATGTAAAGATTACAATGTTCCAATTCCCAAGAGGTGGGATGGACGGTTTTTGGTCATTTGGTGGGTGATGAATGTTTGTCCTTGTTAAGGGGAGTTGGTTACAAGTTGTTGGTGGTTATGGTTAGGAAACAAAGTAAAGGAAGTTAGAATCAAAGATACCTTTCTCCTTCTCCCTCTATCCTTCTTTCTTTCCTGTCTAGTGTTAGGGGAAGAAGAGGGAAGAGGATAAAAGAATAAAGAGGGTATAGGCATGAGAGGGTGAAAGGATCATATCTCCTTTAAGACTAAGATAGCAGCAACTAGTCTCAAATATTTTACACTGATATGCATTATTGCATATTGGCGGAAATTTAAGGTTATATTTGCTACAGCTCATTGTATACATGTTTCAACTTTTAAGATACCGTCCATATATTCAGTTAAAAGTTTGGGGTAAAGCTTGAAAGCTTTGAGTGTAAACTATTCAGAATAATTGAGAAATGCAAGCTAGTAGTTAGTTACCTATGAATAATCAAACTTATAGTCTTTTTAGGTACTAGTTTAGTTAATTATAGTAAACTTTATTTAGCTTCCTGAGCATGTTTTCAAAGTTAAGCAGAAAGTAAACAGCTAGAAACAAGCAATGTTTGTCTATTCACATCGTAAGATAGATGGTCCTCAAATACTTCAGAGATCTGCGAAATATAGCAATTCAGGTGTTTTAATAATAAAAGGCTTCTGTGTGTGTGTGTGTGTGTGTGTGTGTGTGTGTGTGTGTGTGTGAGAAAGGAAAGAGTGTGTGTGTGTGAGAGTGTGAGAGAGAGAGAGAGAGAGAGAGAGAGAGATATCAGCTCCTGGTAGCACCCCAATCTATGTCAAAGAAGATGATGGGCACCTAAGAATTTCCACATGGAGTTTGCTTCAGTTGTGGCAAGATAGCCACTGGATGGGGTGGGGATTAGGGGTGGGGGATAGGAGGTGGGGGTAGGGGAAACCTGCTCCTTGACTACAACAGCACACTGTCTAAACAGGACAGTGGATAAGCAGGACAGTTGATTGACCCACTCTACTGAAACAAGGTAGGCCGGTCCTTCAAAACTCCTGCTTTAGAGATAATTTTGTTGGATATCCTGGGTCTGTTGTTGGAAGATTGAATGCCCCACCAATACAGAGGAACCTTGGGTGACTGACCAGGCAGTCAGCAGTCTCTATCATTTCTATAGTTTTGGAAGCTGCTTTCTCTACACTTCCTGTTTACCGAGGCAGCATTTATCCTTCTCAGGTCTCTGATGGGGTTGAAGACTAGATATAGTCTTACAGCTTTCCCTACTAAAGACTGAGGATATAAAAGCTTAAGTTGTTCAGGATCTAAGAAAATGTTTTAGGGTCTAAAAATGTTTTCATGTTGATAAATGCAAGTTATGATTAGAAGGTGATTTGGGTACAAAATTTTGGACTCACCAAGATAGGTTAGGTAGAAGAATACTTTCTCCAAGGTTGCCAAATACAAATGGTATGAACATTATAATTCTTACCTAATAGTTCTCATAATTGTTCTTATCATGTATATATATGTATATATATGTATATAATTGATGTTAGAGAAAAAGCCATTTATTGGACTAAAAGGGGGATGGTAGTATCATGGTTTCTTAACAAAAAAAAAAAAACCAGTTATGTTATGTGGTTATGTTTTTGTTTTAATCTTAGGTGTGGGATATGAGGCTGCTTCAGATTGTCTGTCCACAGCTGCTAACTATGATTTGTCCCTTGCTCTTGGAGGGATATTATTTTTGCCAGCTGCAGATAGTTTACATTTGTAATTCTAGGGACTTTTGAGAGGGTACAAATGTGACAGCCCTGAGAGGGCCTGGGGCAGTGGTGGCTCCCCCTGCTGCCGTTGGTTGCTGTTGCAGTTTGTCAAGTGGTTGTGAGCAAAGAGAGAAGAAGAAGAAATTGGATATCCTGATAATGAAGATCGGAATTACCCCCAAAGAACTCTGTAGTGTGCAGTTTTTGCTACCCCACTTTAAAATCTGGGCAGACAATGCTACCCCCCCGGCCCAGGTTCCCTTGGATCCACAGATCAAAAAACAACACACATATTAACTTAATTTTTAACCTGCCTTATGGATCAATTGTTTGGTGCTTCTAATCTCCCACTGTTGGCCTCCCTTTTCCAATACTCTCAGCTCCGCACCCTAAATCTACCCTCAGCTTTAGTTGCTTAGTTACCTTCTTGTTCAGCACCCAAAACTGCCCTCAGTTTTAGTTGTGTTTCTAATCTCCTGCCTGGAGAAATGGCCTATGGTCACTCTGCCTGAGATCTCACATGGCCGGTCACCTTTTCTCCCTCCAAAGCATGGCAAAAATCCTTCCCTCTCCCCTGCATCTGCTAGCTTGCCTGTGGGAACCCAAAAGCCCTGCCTATTCTGCTTAGCTCATTCTCCGATAGCATCTTTATTGATGGACCAAGAACCCATTGGGGAACAAGACCTTGGCATCAGCACCAACTCCTACAAACCATACTCCTCATTAGCAAGAGGTGGTCTAAAGAGGTCTATACCCCCTTTCCCCTCTAACTTTCTTTCTCTCTTACCTAGTGTTGGGGGGAGGTTTAGAAGGGATTAGGGTAAAATAAGGGTGGAGAAGGGGGGTAAATATAAGAACCCAATAGAGTAGCCCAAAAGGTACAGTTATACTGTCCCTTTAACTGCGCATGTAGGCTCCATCCTCCATCCAAGATTTAGTCACAGCCCTATAGTAGTCTTTTTAGCTCTGTTTGGTTTCCAGTGCAATGTTCCCCGAGGCTCTCTGCAAGTTGCTCTCTACCCTAACCCCATTCCTACCAACAGCTGAGTTTTTTCATCTCCTTGTTTTACCCCTCCCATCCAGCACAGCACCATTTTTCCAGGGCAGCAGCTCTATCTCAGTAGGGCATCTGTTCAAATGTTCTCCAATGAATTTGACCTCTGAGCTGAGCCCTCCAAGAAACCAAAACCCACTCCCTTGACTCCTTGCTGACAGATACTTCTGTATTGAGCTTCACTTACTAGCCTAGACCTCACATGGCAGCCAGCTCTTGTTGGCTCTGTCATCCACCTAGTCCTTAATAATGCCTTCAGCTGAAGCCCTCCCAACCTCTCCTAAGGCCTGAATCTCCTTAGGTTTGTCTCTGGATCCCATCCACTGCTTAGCAAGCTGCCATAGCCACCAGCACCACTCTGTCCTGTTTTCTTTAGTGAAGTTACTCTGAGTGACTGGCTCCAGGAGGCCAAACACAGTCTCTTAGTAAAATGATGAAGCCCTCTATATTTGCATCCCAGAAGAGACGAAGCTTCAAGTCCAGACCCTGCTTTTGTTCAACAGTCCACAAAGTTGTAAATTAGTGATAATTATCTTTCCTGTGGTTGTCCCTGGGCTAGGCACTTGTGGTACTTTGAGTGAAAATGGTACCCACAGGCTTATATGATTAAAATCTTGGTCCATAGTTAAGGGAGCTATTTAGAAAGGTTTAGAGGAAGTATGGCCTTGTTGGAATATTGTGTCACTTGGGTGGTTCTGATGGTTTAAAAGCTCACGCCATGTCTAGTCTGTCTCTGTCTCTGTCTCTGTCTGTCTCTGTCTCTCTGTCTCTCTGTCTCTCTCTGTCTCTCTCTCTCTGTCTCTGTCTCTGTCTGTCTGTCTGTCTGTCTGTCTGTCTCTCTCTCTCTCTCTCTGTCTCTCTCTCTGTGCGTTCTGTCTATGGGTCAGGATATAAAGCTTTCAGCTACTGCTCCAGATTCATGCCTGTCTGCTTCCTACCATGTCTCAAAACTGTAAGCAAGCCCCTAATTAAATGCTTTCCTTTTGAAAGAGTTGCCTTGGTCATGGTGTCTCTTCACAGAAACAGAACAGTAAACAAGACAGCATTTAACATGGAGAGTTATGTATAATCTTAAAACAACCCCATGGCATGCCGCTCCATTTTACAGAAGACACTCTTGTGTTGACTCCTGACCAAGAGATGGTCCCTGAAAAATACAGGTGGGCACCCAAGCCAGGGCTTCATTTCTAACACAACTTCAAAGACATGACCCCAGACTTCACGTCTGAGCATGTTTTTACATCGATCAATGGGAAGAATGAAACAAAGATGGCCAACGCGAGAGCCCTGTCTCTCTGCAGTGTGAGAATCACCCCAGTGTATGCACAATGCTACCAGGTAAGAATGAGCAGGCAGTAGAGCTGCGCTCCTGAGTTTTCAAGAGATTCCAACCAATGTAGGTTTTTACACAATTTCTGTGCATGTGAATTCAAACTTTTTAAAAACTACCAAGTGGGTCAAACTAACTGTTCTGGTAACACACAGGTTAACACTCTTAGTCCCATGTTCTCCCACATGCCTTCTGGGTCTCTCTTGTGACACTCATGCTTCTCTCTCTAACAGGCCAGGGTCCTTACCTGCACAATCTCCAGCATTTCTGCCTTGCTGATGTAGCCGTTGCCATCCAGGTCATACATGCTGAAGGCCCACTTCAGCTTCTGCTCCAGCTTGCCCCTTGATGTCACACTCAGGGCTATGATGAACTCTCTAAAGTCTATCGTCCCATCTCCATTTGCATCGAAGGTGCGGAAGACGTGCTCTGCGAATTTGGAAGCATCCCCATAAGGGAAAAAGTTCCCGTATATTTTCTTAAACTCTTCCATTGATAAATGTCCGCTGGGGCAGTCTCTCAAGAAGCCTTTGTACCACTCCTGGATCTCATGCTCTGTGAAGTCTGTGCTTTCCAGTAAGTCCTGCATGACTTCAGGGCGCAGTTTGCTGTTCTGTTTCCCCATTCTGGTAGCAAGAACTCAACTGCAGAGGGAAAAGAAAATACATAGGTTTTCGGAGCTGTTCTTCAGGGTCATGTGATCATGTGGTATTATTTCTTGAGAAGAGGGAAAAGCTAACAAACTCTCTACTAGCCCAATAGCTAATCAAAACGATGGTAAACCAGGCCAGTCAGATGCAGAAAAGCCATGTTGCTAACCAGACCAGCCAGAAAGCAAGATATGGATGGATGGATGGATGGATGGATGGATGGATGGATGGATGGATGGATGCATGGATGGGTAGTCAGGTGGGTAGGTGAATGGCCAGATAGAAGGGAGGTAAATGATTTGTTTTTGGCTTATTTGCAAGAGATCAAATGTGCCTTTAAGAAAACTAAGAGTCTAATTTTGAATCCTATAAGTAGAACTAAATGAATGGAAGATGGGGTAGGGAGGGAGGGATCAAGGAGGTAGGGATGGGGACAGGAAGAGAGGGAGGGAGGAAGAGAGCAAGACAGAGAGAGAGAGGGAGAGAGAGAGAGAGAGAGAGAGAGAGAATTTTAGCATGTTTCATTGTCACTTTGCTTCCACATAAAGTGTGGCTCATGGAACTGGATTCCATAAGTGCAGGAAGCAGGGCAGTGGGCACACCGTGAACCCCTGCCAGGCTACTCTAGTTAGCGACATCCCGAGGGAATCACTGACCACTTTGGGTTTAGATGGTAAAGATGATGCTTCAGAGAGTTGCTCATGTTCTATGGCTTCAGGAACAGGTCAAAGCTAACTTCTTAAACTGCATATAACCTTGTATGTTCTTATCCTAATGGTAGCATATGTTCACAATCAAACAGCAAAACACCGCAGTGACTCATCCAGAAAATCCTAGCATCTTCCAAATCCCAACCACTGAGATAAACACAGCTAGTATTTTTGTGTATGTTCTGGATTATGTGTGTGGACTTATCTCAGTATATGATCAATATCTAGTTCCCAGATTAACTACGTTTTCAACTTAACAGTGTCACAGAAGTGACATTTATCCCATAGGAGCTGTGTTTTGGTCTTTGTCCAGGTCAGGGACATTTGTTTCTTTCAAATGCTTGGCAGCAGCCAAGCCTCAGCTCTGGGCTGCATGGCCAGGAGGCAGACACAGACATGGGTCAGCAGGGCTTCCACTTGTGACTCTTCTTGCTCAAGAAAATTTTATGTAACCCTGGGTCACAAGGATATAAAACAGATACACAAATGAAACAGTTGCTGACAATAAACCAGAAATTATTTTTAAACAATTCTTTTATAAACATATACACTTTCCCTGTGTTAGAGGCAACAGCAAAATTGTCTAATAAGATGGTATGCTTGTTTGTCTCACACAATCTAATCCAGAGATACACTGATTGCAGATGGATGTGAGGAAGGCCAGCAGAAGGGAAAATGAAGCATCTTTGTTCTCTGTGGTCAAACCATCCTGTTTTCACGGAGTGGAAACCTTTGCATACAGAGTAGACACCTTGCAGTTTACAACATAAAGTAGTCTTGAATCTGGGCTGAGCAGTTTCGGGAAGCCTTCCTTGGCCATGTGTGATACAGTAGCATGTGTGGTGTATGCTACAAAGCGTACATCATGCCTTCAGAGCCAATGCTACAGGGAAGTCCCATGATGCAACTCAAGCAAGCTCCACCAGAAATATCTCAGATTTATTACGTGTTTGATTTTGAGTTCATTAAAAATTATTTTTAGCTTTACTTATGTGCTTGAGAGCTTTACTTGAATAATGTAAATCATGTGTGTAATGTACCCATGTGTGCCTAGGATCTGAGGTCAGAAGAGGGTATTGAATCCCCGGAAAGTAGAAATATGGACAGTTGTGAGCTGACATGTGGGCGCTGGGAACCACTGGGATCCTCTTCAAGAGCAGCAAGTATTCTTAATGCCTGAGCCATCTCCTCAGCTCCTGGGCCATTTCCTCAGCCCCTGGGCCATCTCCTCAGTCCCTGAGCAAACTTCTCAGCCCCCGAGTTAAGTTTTAGTGTTCAGAAACCTTTTACCTGTTGTCTCACTTCCTCCGTGTTTCCTTGTGGGATCTGATGTGCAGATCTGACCTACAGTGGAGAGCTTTGCTCTACAGTGGGCTGGGATGCTAGGATGCTAGGTAGGTGAACTGTATTTGATGTGTTTTCAACGTAAATCACAATATTACAATTTACATGGGTTTAGCAGGATTTATTCCTTATCATAAATTAAGGAGGTTGGTACTTTTTAATGTTTTTCTATGAATGTTCACTTATGTGTACATGTATGTTTGAATATGTATGGGTTAACTGGACTATATAATCAGACAGAAGAACTGGCAAGGTTGTGTAGGCCCAAAACCCAGAAAATCTCAGAATTGAGAATGGCAGGCATGGAGCCAGCTCCCTGCCAAACTACCTGATCTGGAACATGTAACCATGACACCCCGCGGAGAGGACTGTAACGATCAGTCACATAGCATGAAGACCTGGAGTTCTCCATGCTAGTGAGGTCTCTAGACAGGCTGTGAGTGTTCAGCCAATGAGCTTCCTTCCTGGGTATTCCTTTCTGCAAAAGGTATTTCCTTCCTGGTTCACCCTGAGTAGCATGTATGCATTCATATCCACCATCAGATAAAGCAGTCTGGACAAGCAAGGATTGTCTTCTCCCTCAAGGGATGCCATCGGGCTGGGAAAGGGCTTCATCATAAAGAGCCACACCTAAAACTCCCAGAGACTCTTCCTCTTCCAGCCCCTCAGCACTTACTCGAAACCAACCTGGATTCCACCCCTGTCCTGGGCTCAGCTACCTCCTTCCTGCCTGTTGCACAGGGAAAGCCTTGACACACAGACTCCTGTTCCCAGTTCCCTATGGTCCTCAGCAGTGTCTGGATACACAGGATGCCAGGAGCCACAGCACCTGTCCCAGATCCCATTATCTCTTACCCAGGAAAACACAGACCGGGACCCCCATTATGGACTGTGTTCTGACTCCCTTGAGTGACTTTCTTGTGGTGCCTGGGCACCCAACAATGAGGCAGACACATAGCCTGGCAACTATTGTGTATGTGTATGTTTGAATATGTGTGTCTATGCACATACATGGAGGCCCAAAAGCAATCACATGTTCCTTGCCACTACCCCACCTATGTCTGAGAAAGGGTCTCCCTGGATATGGAGTTCAGGTTTTCTTGGCTAGGCTGGAAACCAGGGAGCAATTTCCAGGCATCCTTCTGGCTCTGCCTCCCTCTGAGCTGGGATTACAGATATGCACTGGGTGTGAGCTGACCACACAGATGCCTGGATCTGAACTGTGGGCCTCACGATTGCACAGCGAGTGCTCTCAGCTGCTGAGCCGTCTCCCTAGCCCCGCGCTTCCATTTGTAAAACAGAACTGGGCACATCTGTATTGCTAGTTTCCTAACATGGTACGCGGATGGAAGGTGGATGGGGTGGGGGCATAGCTGTAAATATGCCTTCCATTCGCACGGTCATTTAGCATTCATTCAGCTATTCTCAGACGTCTGGAGATGTCAATACAAAGAGTAAGATAGGACCTTTCCCTTAGGACACTTAGCCATAGGAGCACAGGGTGCTGGTGGCAGTGAGGGTCACGTGGGGTCAGAAGAGTTGAAAGTGAGCACAGTGGAGTATTGCAGGGAGGAGGGACACTCGTGGGGGGGGGGTGCCATCACAGGACATTGCTCTCAGGGACATTGTGTAATGTTCTACTTTCCTTTCTGTGATTGTGATACAACTCTGTAGAAAAAGTCAACTTAGGGAAGGAACAGATTGGTTTCAGCTCAACAGATTTGATCACAGCTCATTATTGACAGAAGCCAGGGAAGGAACGCAAGCAGGAACTTGAAGCAGAAACCATGAAGGACTACTGCTTGCTGGCTTTCTGGAAGGCTCAAACCATCTGCTTAGAGAATGGTGCTGCCCACAAAGGTCTAGGGTCTCCTATATCAGTGAGCAATCAGGACAGCGCTCCAAAGATACATGTTCACAGGCCAATCTGATCCAGGCAATTCTTTCTCAAATGACTCTAGGTGGCTTGGGGTGACAGTCAACACTACTCCTTCACACAGTCAGGACACACCCCTTCACATAGTCAAGACACACCCCTTCACAGTCAGGACACACCCCTTAACATAGTCAAGGACACACCCCTTAACATAGTCAAGGACACACCCCGTCACAGCCAAGACACACCCCTTCACAGTTAGGACACACCCCTTCACAGTTAGGACACACCCCTTCACAGCCAGGACACACCCCTTCACAGCCAGGACACACCCCTTCACACAGAAAGGGCTCTGCCTTTGCATTTCTGACTTCCTTTTCCACTCTGGGATATTTTACAGTTTCCGGCTGCCTCTTGAGCTGTTGTCCACCCTGCAGGCAGATCTTAATGGCGGTTAGGCTTTGCCTTTCCAGGGCTCATCCCACAGGGCACACAGTGAACTAAGGCCAAAGGAACAAGTGGCAGCCACAGACAGTGACTAATGACTAGGGGGACGTGCAGGCTGGTCTTGGAAGATGAGATTCCCTCTGCAAGAAATCCCTACAGGGCAGCATTTGAGCTCACAGTGCTCAAATTTCGTTTATAAAATCCGTAGCACAGGAAACACGAGGGGATCCTGATCAACCGCCTGATTGGTTGGTTTTGACTTTCTCAAGTTTTATTTTCTTCAAAATTGACATAATAGTTGCACTTTTGTGGATTACAATATGATGTTTTTATAACACATGACCAGAGTGATGATCTAATCGGGCTAATTAGCATATGCATCATCTCGAACATTCACCATTTCACTGTGATGAGAACATTCAAAAGCCCCCTTCCTAGCTATGTGGAAACACACAATACACTATTGCTAATGATGACCCCTACTGTGCAGAACACCGGAGTCCATCTCCCTCCCCATCTAGCTATGGTACATTTTAAAATCTGAGTTCCGCATTGAGGACGGGACCTGGCTCACGAGCAGGCAACCTCTGAGGGGTAGGTTGAGGAGGACTTTCCTTCTATTAGCATGAGCAACGGCAGTTGCAAGGAGGCCTAGTTCTCGGAGGTCTGCATAAATGTGAACTGGAGCAAAATCTACTTATACAGAGAAAAATTAACTTACAAATGAAGCCCAGGTCGAATTTATAAACTGAGTGTTCCAATAATGTTACTTCCCTCTTCTGGAAGTAAAAATCCTCCCCAAATAGACTGGTTTATCAGAATTTTAAAACCCTCATTTGGTTGCTGTGTTGGCAATTTGCCTGAGGCCAAACTTCAGAAACAAAAGTGGATACATAATGCATAGGCTTGCAGAGAGTCAAAGACATGAAATGAAATCTGCAATGATTTCAAGTTCCCCTTTTAGGAGCTCTGTAGACTTCAGTTCTTTTGTTTGGTATCCAGTCAGATTGCACCACAGTTTCTAATGAGATTGCCACCATTATGGTTTTGTTATATGCCAATCATTCAGGGCCCAAGGACGGGGGCAGGGTGTGCGTACATGCGTGCGTGCATGTGTGTGTGTGTGTGTGTGTGTGAGTGTGTGAGTGTGTGTGTTGCTATTTAAATCTACCTGTTTAAAGAATGATTTCTTTTCCTGTAGAAACAGGTCTCTTTCTTCAAAACCAACTTAATGTCCTTCCCCAGACTTTACAAAGTCTTCTTGCTTATTAGCTGGTTTGTACAAGTTTGTACATTGCCTCAACGTTTTGGCTCAGTCTCTCACAAGACTGATCTGTGCGAAGCTATTTTTCAGTAAACACTAATTAAACTACGTTCACAAACTCATTAGCACAGAAAGACCAGACCACAATCAAGAGCATAAGCTCAGTAGTTTGGGAATCGGGTATTTGCAGCTTAGTCCCGTATCTGTTTCTATAGTTGTCAGCCAATACATGACTGAGGACTGACTGACGTCTGACCTTGATGTAGCTGGCTACGTTTGCCAGACCCCTCACAGGCTTTTGTTCACTGGGAAGAGAGGAGGAAGACCTAAGACTTTCTTTTGGAAAACAGAACCCTGTGCCTCTTTGAGTCAAAAGAAGGGCAGAGAAAATAACACTGAGAAATACTATATTAATCAACAGGCGGGAGAAGACCAGTGTGGAGGCAAAAGTTTCATCTTAGGTCAAATTGTTTTCATTGCTTCAGTCGTTAACTGATTTTGAACAGAATGGGACAACCTCTCAGGACCAAGACAAAGTGCTTGGGTTCAGGGACCGGAGAGATAGTTCATCAGGAAAAAGTGTGTATTACTCTTTCAGAGAACCTGAGTTCAGTTTCCTAGCTCCACATTCCCACCCTGGGGAGGCTCCCTATCCCTTGTAACTCTCTCTAGGAGATCTGTCATGGGCAGCTTCACATGCATGCACATATATACACATAAATAAAATAAGATTTTATTTTATTTTTTAAAGAAAATGCTTGGTTTGAAGGTCAGCTCTGTTGTTTAATTGTTGAGCTAATCATTTAATTGAAATGAATTCAATAGCCCAAGTTCACATTTCACTGACTCGACGTGAAAATTCACAGAGGTAGTCACATATTACAAAGTTATAGTATTGAGTTAGGAATGGTTGTCATGGCAACCCCCCAAAGACTGGTGTGTCGCAAGTTTGCTTCCCTGTGGCACTGAAGTGTAAGAGCCATTAAGAGTCTTGGCCTGGTAGAAAGTTATGGGGTTTCTGCATCACAAATGATGCAGTGCTGCTGTCTTGAAAGAGAGGCAAGTCCCATGGATTAGATCCTGAGAGAATGGGTTATTACAAGAGCCAGCCTGCTCTTCCCAGATTCCTGTTTCCTATCTTGCCATGTGACCTCTCTCTGTCATACGTGCTCCTACCATGTGGTGATATGATCCGAAGGCCCTCACCAGACTTCAGACACCCCTACCTAATCATGGTCTTTCTACCTCCAAAACTGTGAACATCCTTCCTGTATGAACACAGCCCCAGATGTTTTGTTTTAGCAAAACAAAAGGCTAAGAAGATGGTCCTTCATACACTAAGTACTCCGAGGAATCTCCACCCTAGCGCTGTGGAATGGGCAGGGAAGGCCTTCCCCATTTTATTAGCAAGGAGATTAAGACTCAGGAAGACTAATTGACATGACCCAAGCCACACAGCTCGCAGAGAAGCCAGCATTCGAATCTGGACTGCTGTCCAGCGTTTTCACAGTGCCCTATCTGCTTACGAACAAAACATATGCAGAAATTATAACAGTTTCATAACTTTTTAGAAGGAAGTAGATGGAGAGAGCAGATGGTCTCCTGTTGTAACACCTTTGCGCCACAAATAGACACTAAAGGTCTGTTGGGAGAGCCAGGAGTTCCAGGGATCCACCAGGGGACAAGCATGCAAAGACCCTCCTTTTTATGGAGTTTATAGTCAGTGGCAAGAGACATAAAGGGGACAAGAACAGCCAGCAGAATGTCGGGTGCACACGTGTCACGGAGAAGGTAGAGAGGGGAGGGTAGAGAGGACGAGGAGTGTGGGAGGATGAGAGCAGCTCGCTGAATTTTTCTGAACTAGGGGCGTAGTTAGCATGACCCAGAATGTGACAGAGTAGAGAGCATGAGGGTAAGAAATGGGGCCAGTGGGGTCACAAGGGATCAGCTCATCTGAGGATCCCAGAGGAGACTAAGGATTTGGTGATGAGCTGCAGAGGTGAGGAATAGCTGGTTTCCATCAGCACTGCTGATGCTGCTGGGCTGAGATAAGCCAAGGAGGAAAACTAGGAGAGACAGCCAGGGAGGCCCTGCAGTGATCTAGGCACAGGCAGTGACAGTGACGGGTGACAGTGACGGTGACAGTCACGGCCGTGGAGGGGACATGCGGCTTGATTTTAGGCAAAGCTTCATGGTAGAATCCCTGAGTTGTAGGAGAAAAACCAAACCAAACCAAACCAAACCAAACCAAAACAACCAAACAAAAAACAGAAGTCAGCCTGATGCCAACTGTTTGGCTTCGGTAGCTCCAAGGATTGACACAGAATTGGAAAAATGCAGAAATACGGCTTTGGGGTGAGTCGGGGGTCATGGACATGGGCACTCAACTGGGTATATGGCAACCCCGAAATGTCTTATTCATGCATCTGTGGCAGACAAGCAGCTAGCTGAGAACCTAGAAGTCCGGTGTTAGAAGGAGTCTTCTCCATCAGTACACAGAGCTTACAGCCAAAGACCCACTCAGTCTCCAAAGCCAATGCACCTGACGACGCTGACGTCAGACCTTAGACAATGGGATGGAACCAACCCAGGAGAAGACAGAGCTGGCAGGGGGTAAGAAAATACAGAGGCCAAGCCCACCCTTCTGTAGGTGGCCTTCATGCCCAGTTCAAGGCTGCACCCTGAAAGCTCAGGGTGAACCAGGACTGCTGCTCCTGGGTCCTGTCCAGATCCTGCTATCTTTCTCACATCGAGTCTGCTCCATCTCAGTACCCTCCAGTGGCATGCTCCAAGGCACAGAGATCTCCTGTGATTCCTTTTGCTTTAATATCTTTGGCATGGGACATTGATTCTCTAACCAAAATCTCAAGTCCACTCTACCTCCCACCTTCATCACCACCCCTGCGAGATGCCGGTGGGTCCTTCCCGGTGTCTGACACCTTACCTTGCCTCAGCCCCACTTTTCACCCTTCTTTCCTTCTTAACCCAATTTCAAGCTATTCTTTACGCAGAACCGAGCGACCTTACCAGACACAAACCATGCCCACTCCCACCTTTGCTAGGTCACTTGTTTGCTTTGCATTTTGAGACAGGGTGTAGGAGTAGAAATTGGTCTCAATTTTGCTCTGTGTGCCACATGCCTACCTCCTCCAAATCTTACAGGGCTCCACACCCCTCTGGGAATAAGGTCTGTGTTCCCTCTGCTTGCCCACAGCTGTAAAAATCTGTGTCATCTCCTTCCTGGAGTCTCTCCACCCCAGACAATTTGCCGAATTCTTAAGGACCTTTGCTCAGTTCCTCCTTTCCTCAGGTAAACAAACATTCCTCAGGTGTTCCTTTAAACACTGGCATCTGATTTTAATAGTTTACTTCATGAAGGGCAATGTGGAATTATTTTAAACTTATTTTGGGTCATACCCAATCTTCCAGGGGGAGGAAAAAAGAAAAGAGAAGTGTAGATTTTGGTTGTCAATGGGAAACAACAAATACACAAGAAGATAGCAAATTATCAACAGAGAACCAGACCCAAAAACCTGACCTGTGAAGCCAGCTTTCCACCAAAAAAGAAATCACAATTCAAAATGAACAAAAACCCCACCACACCTCCACTAAAGGCAATGCCGTCTGCTCAGAAGACGTTCTCTCAGAGGGCACGACCTCCCTCCCTTTCTGTGTCTGTGGAGGGAAGGCGGAAACCTTGCTCTTCTGTGATTCCCCAAAAGGTTTCGAAAACTCCATAGCTTCATTCCTCAGCTCCCAGAATTAGATTTTCCAGGGAAAAGCCCATAACTTACCCTAGACAGCCTGGCTAACTTTGGAGGAGAAGTCTCAATCTAAGCTGTACCGAGGTCTCCTAAAATGGAATTTACAAGGTACTAGCAGCCAAAGTCTAGCTTGCTGCTGTGAAGAAGACAGAACCCTCGGCAGTCCCCGGAAGAGAGCAGGGTGATTAAAAACGTCTGCCTCATGTGGGGAGCCTAACTAACCCTGTCTACTGAACATAGCACTGACTCTTTGTTTCAATTACAAAAACACAGCTAGAAAAACATCAGGAAGAAAATCACAAACACGATGGGTAAATGGAGAGACGTGCGTGACCTGACCTGTTTTAGATGCCTGCATCTGACAGATGGTTGAAATCCACAAATTCATCTCTAGGTTGATCTTTTGGGGGGTGTGTGGCATAACTCAGCAGAAACCTGAGGGACCCGTGTTGCTTCAGAACTTCCCTTCAGCAAAACTGGTGGATGGTGACAGAAGATCACCCAAACCAACATCTGTATCCAGGCAGATTAGGAAACTGAACAGAAATGCATCAAGGGAGGAGTTAGACACGACAGAGGAAAGACGAGGAGCTGTGTAATATTCCTACACCATATTTTTCTGAACCAAATAGTATTCTCTCCTATAGCTTGTGGTGTAGACATGGGACTCCTAGCTTGCAGAAGAGGTTAGAGAGATGGCTTGGCAGTTAAAAGAGGATGCAGGTTCAGTTCCCAGCACCCAAATGGCAGCTCACAACTGTCTGTAACTCCAGTTCCAGGGAATCTAATGCCCTCTTTGGTCTCATTGGCCTCCTGAACACAGGTGGTACATCGAACTTCGCATAAGCACACACTTACAAATGACATGGAAAGGAAATTTAAGTGGCGGGTGGATGTCATTTGAATAATTGTGCAGAGCCGCTGCTCATAGTGAAGTTCCAGGAGAATGGTCTGCACTTCCCGTGTGGCGGCCCCACACCCGCACCCTCTTCCCCTGCATGCATGAGCTAACTGGGCTGTCTCATAAGCTGAACCGGCACTTTCCTTTGTGTCCCCGACAGCATGAAATAAGGCTCAGGATTGTTCTGTTGAGCGCAGAAGTTTCTAAGACATTGGAGACCTTGTTCTGTAGTATATGATTTTAGGCTAGGGAAGGATTGGCCTTGGGTTCCTTTCAAAGTTTCATTTTTTTTTTTGTATCAATGTCCATAAAAACATGCATTATTGATAAAAATCTAGATAGGGCATCATCTAACAATATTCTTCCCCTCTCTTAAAGCACAGAGACATCACTTTTATCTAAGCACATCACCAAAGACTGCATCATTTTGGTAGAACCCTGCTGTCTGCACAGGGAATGTTCTAAGATCCTGTGTGTAAACCCATGCATAACTATGCTGTTTTTCTTATACACAGATATGGATGATAAAGTGTAATTTATAATGTGTTTAACAATAACTTACAAGAAACCAGAACCATTATTGTACCACAGTAAAGGTCATTGAGCTGCCCGTTGTTAGCATTTCCCTTGGGCAACATCCATTTTAGTTAGGCATGGGTAATTGAGACTGGCAGCAGGGAAACGAAGCCCAGGTAAGATGAGGCAGCAATGAGATTGGCCGTAAAACATTTAACATAATCAGCGCTCAGGAGGCGGAGGCAGGTGGGTCTCTGAGCTCAGAACAGCTTGGCCTACAAATGAATTCTCAGCCAGTCAGAATCGTACGGTGAAAAACTGTCTTTGGGGAAAAAAACTCTAAGGAAAAAGAAGCTGTAAAAATGAGAAACTGACTACTCTCACTCTGACGCCATGCTAGAGGAAATAGTCGAGTTTTCATGGCATCCCTCTTTCTAGCAACTGCTGTCCAGCTAATGGCTAATTCCCCCTTACTACCTAACACATGGCCAGCAGCTGGCAGTGCACTGACCGTGCCCTCTTAAAGGACCCATGAGTTAGTGAACAGACCTCACATGAGATGGGGGGGGGTCACTGCCCAGCCTGTACATACCACAGGGCTGACCCAGCAAAGAGACCGTGCGAGTGTCAGCTTTGGCCAAAGCCTTTATGGACATGCTACCTGACTGCTGCAGCACAGGTGACTACAGCCGTGTTAGGGGTCAGTGCTGGAGATGAATGGGGTGCTCTGTGGCCTCAGTAGTCTCAGGGCTGCTGCAGCCCTACCACATGGAGTTGCTTGGAATTCTGATCCCAACAAATGTCTGTTCAACTTAAGGCATGAAATATTCTTATTTTAAACCATAAACTATCATTTAACAGTAATCACTGTGACAGCAGACAAGGCACAGAGCTTCCTAGACCAGGGCAGCAAACGGATCCGTTTCAGTCACCCAAGGCCATGTCTCTAACCAGCAGCTGGAGGACCAGAGGCTCAAGTCCCCAATTTTAGACTTCCTCTGGGGGCCACAAATGCATTTAGCAAATGGTTCCAGGCCCCACGGAGTCCAAAAATAGTTCATAATTTAAAAAATCTATTTGGCATACTGTTTCCGGGCCTAGAAGGGACAGTTCTATAAAAATAATCCTACATGGGGTAAGGAAGTAGCAAGAATCTGGGCTCTGGGATATAAGTCATAGAAGTTTCATTAATATTTTTCTTTGAAAGCCTTTGATTTCACTCCAAGTAGCAGAGTCATGAAGAAATGAACAGTTATGACAAGTTCATGCAGCTGTGGTCCCAGGGGAGGGTGACCCAATCTATCCTTCCCATCTCCACCCCTGCTGTATCCCTGGCCAGTGGCTGATTATGCTAAAAATGTATGCTGGGATCCCTCCCCATTCTGGCCACCACAGCAGAACTGTCTGTCTGTCTGTCTACAAAAGGTACGGAATACTTGTCCATCAAACACAGGCTAAGTGAGGAGTCCATTGGCTAGCAAGGAGAAACTATAGGGGCCTATGTGACCCTCCTGCAGGGCAGGTGACAACTAGATCAGATTTTCTATTCTTATACTGTGTCATGTGACCTGGGGCATCTCTGTTGTTCAATCACTATTCAGTAAATAGACAGGATTAACACCTATATCCTCACGCTGTCAGGAGAACTTAATGAAGAGGAAGGAATCTCTTGCTACCGCGTGAACAGAAAAGAACCGACATCATGATGCCCAATAAACACCATTAGCCTCCTAAGTAAGATAAGGCTACAGTTCCCTGGTGTATTTGTAGAAAAGGGTCCCCCAGAGTTGAAGGCTCTCTCCCACTGGCCTAATGTCCATGGGGAATTAGAAAGGACAAGAGAACGGAGGTGACACGCAGAGAAAGAAGAAACAGGAGCCACATCACTCTCCAGCCTGACTCCCCTGTTTGGATCATTGGGCAGATATGAAAGATCCTTGTGGGTCTGTACTCCAGGAGGCTCCGGCCAGCCCCTAGGTCAATGTTTTCCGTGTGGTGATCATTATGACAACCAGAAGCGAAGCACGTGGGTCCCATGGGAGTCGTAGTTAATGAGAAGGCCTCTGGATTTCACTCTGCCCTCCCCCCTGGTTCTGGGGAGGCTATGGCTCTGTAGATGCCATGAACACTGGATGAGTGCCAGGAAACAGTAATCACCCATGTGACTCTGGGTTGCCAGAGCAGAAAGTGGTGGTGGGTGCCTTCTGCAGGAGGAGCCTTCAGCTCTCTGACATCAGTGGTGGCCTTGACTGGCCTTCCTGGGTGCTCCTGTTCTACCAGACCTCTCTTGTATGTGGAAGCCATGTTCTGTACCTGAAAGGTTGTGCTTTCTATCCAGTCACTCCCATTGTCTAACTGTTCACTGACCTGATTAACACATAGTCAGGCCTATTAGAACATCTTCTTTCTCCAGAGTCCTTGGACCATCGAGACCTAACTTCAGTCACACCTTGCATTTAACTGCATCTGGAGTCGACTCATTATGCAATTAAAGATGTTAAACCAATTGCAGGGGAGATTCTGTCTTGTTTTGTTTTCTGTCTCTGATACTGTGAGAGGAGGTGGGGAGGCAGAAATGATGAGCAGTGGGGAGGAGGGTGTCCTGCAGATCTACCCTTTTTGTTACGTACATCCTGACTAGGTAGGCCAGGAATTATGCATGAGGTCAGCAAGGAAACCATTGTTGCTGTGTCTCCTAGTGGCCAAAATACTGCTTTTTGACTTGACATCTTGAGATGAAGTAGGTTTGCACCACCATCTCAGAAATGAAAATGGCAGGGTACTTTCTTGTAGCCTACACATACCCACTGGAGAACATCCCCAAAACCAGGAGTGGAAAATCCACAGGGACATCTTAGCTCCAGAGCTCGCACAGTACAATGTGGTGAAATGAAGGCGGTATCCAAAGGGAGGAACTTAGCAATGACATCACAGGGGGCGGGGTATAAGAAACTTCCTAAACGCCCACCTTGGAGAACACGATGGGCTGCTGCACTCACTTGGGGTGAGTTCAAATCTCTCTTTAGACTGTAATCTGCATTGCTAAATGAGCTTTTGCTTAAACCCTCATCTCTCAGTTGAAGGAGACAAGAACCCCGGAGGGCCTTCTCCCAGGGCATGTGCCATGCTTGCAAACAATGCATGTTTAGGAAGCATCTACCATCATTGACAGACTGATGAGTATTGTCACGGGCAAGCATTTCTGCTGCTGCGGCTCCCTCATTCCACTAAGGCTGGACTCTTAGCTCTTCGCTCACTGGATCTAGGCATATAGTACTCCTTCCCCACATAGCTAACGTATAAGAGATGCATTCTTTGAAGTACCCAGGCCACACTCACAAGGAGCTCTGCTTCAAGAACCATCAGTATCCAGACAGGACTGTACCACGTCTCTTCTACTAAAAGGAGAGAAAACAACCTAATGTTTCTCATCTTATCCTTTCAGGTATTCTCCAATGAGCTAGAGTAGAACCTATCCTCACAACCCACCCCTTGCTTCTCTCAAGGTAACCCCGATATCACCTCTCCAGTGGGGTCCTTGGTTAAAATTACACCGAGTCTTCTATGTATGCTTTACTGTCTGCCTTAACATTTAAGACTTCTATGAACTGACAGCTTTATTGTGTTCCTTGTTCATCTTTCCCTATGAAAATGGAGGGTTCATGGAGTCACAGACTTGTTTTGTTCACAAGCCCCACAATCCCACTGCCTAGAACAGGACTCAGCACATATTAGCTGCTCAATAAAAACCCATTGATTAGCTGAGTTATAGCTCCATTTGGTCAGCTTTCATTTGATCTGCTCTCTTCGGCGCCTCGTCACACTGTTCGGCTTATAAAAATTCTTAGTAAAACAGAGGATACTGCTTTTACCATCAAAGCCAGTTTATGTTTTAAATACGCTCATCCTTACCACCAACACTGACTGACACAAAGTAGGTGCCTATCAAGTGACCAATGCTACAAACTCAAGCAAAATACAGTGCCTTCATGTATGAATTTACAGGACATTCACAATATTTTCTTCAGTAGATCCTTGAAATATTGTGTGAAAGAATGTCTATCTCCATATTAAAGAATCAGAGAGTAAGGATGTAAATATTAGCCTAAGCTTAGGGAACCGAGGGTTAATGGTAGAGGCAGAACACTTTATATTCTCCCTAGTCAGCACGGGGGCTCGGGAAGCAGAATAGAGGCTTAGGGAGGATGCTGTGCGTGCGTGTGGGTGTGTGTGCGTGTGCATGTGCGTGTGTGTGCATGTGTTTAGAGAAAAGTCTTCTTGTCTGTCTATGTATTTTCTGGCTACCAGTTTGATTCCATATTCAGAGAAGGTAAGAATAAAGGCTTAACCTAAAGGATCCATGGTGAATATATAGCCACAGATGGATGCATAGAGTGGATCCAACCAAGGCTCCCATGTCTGTCTCTGAAGGACAAGCTGTGGATGCAACCAGGACAAACTAGCTCTGTTTTGAGGGACCCTCTGGCACACCTGGATGGGTTTACTTTGAGCTTGCCCTGTGAGCCCTCCTTATCCCTCTCACACCAGAGACCACCAAAATGTTTCCTGCTCCTTCTCGATGCCGATAAAGAGTTGTTCACTCTGCTGAACTCCCTTTGACATCTCTAGTCTTCACACCACAGTAAATGCCATTAGACAGAGAAAAGCACTAGAATAAATAAAAAAATTTAAAGTATTGTAAGTAGGTTAAACAAGCTTCTGTGCTTCCCTCAGACTTTATACCTGAGCTGGGGACAGCTGAGGCAGTATCAGTAGAGAAACAGCATTAGCCACATTCCTCACAGTGGTGACAAAACACACCACAGAGAACACTTGTGTTTTTTTTTTTAATTTTTTGGATTGTTTTGGCTTATGGCTCAAAGCGACAGTTCATCATGGTGGAGTGGTGCAGTCTGTGGCGGTAGAGCTTGTGGTTGGTTACACCATAGAGCTGATTAGGAATAAAGAGCTTAAGAGACTGAGGGAATGGCCAACCAATAACTAGCCCAACTTCAGACCCATCCCATGGGCAAACACGGGATGTTCCTGACACTATTATTATACTTTATTATGCTCGCAAGCAAAGCAAGCTTCTCTGAGAGGCTCCACACAGCAGCTGACTGAAACATGCAAACTCACAGCCAAACATTGGCTAGGGCTCGGGGAGTCTTATGGGAGAATTGGGGGAAGAACTGAGGGCCCTGGAGGGGATAGGAACTCTACAGGAAGACAAACAGAGTCAACTAACCTGGACCCTTCTGGGCTCTCAGAGACCAAACCATCAACCAAAGAACATACACAAGCTGGACCACCCCACCCTTCACACACACACACACACACACACACACACACACACACACACACACACACACACACAGCAGATGTGTAGCTCAGTCTTCATTTGGGTCCCCCAACAACTGTAATGGGGGCTGTCCCCAAGTCTGTTGCCAGCCTGTGAATCCTGCTCCCCTAACTGGACTGCCTTGTCTGGTCTCAGTAGGAGAGGATGTGCCTAGTCCTACAGAGACTGATGTGCTAGGGTTGGGGGATACCCAGGGGGTTCTCTACCTTCTCAGAGGAGGAGAGGAGGTGACCAGGAGGAAGGAGTTCAATGATAGGGATGTAAAATGAATAAATAAATAAATTTGGGGAAAAAAGAACTAAAGAACTCAGAGGGAACCAGAAGCAAATATTGCTAAATCCCCCTGCAGCAGCTCCGCTTGGCAGGTAGGAACCATGTCAGTGAGGGTCTGCAGTTGTCTAAGACATCACCATGATCTGGGGACCAAGTGGTCAAGCACATGAGCATGTGGGATGCTCGTCCAAACCTTAACACCTGCCCCTCTGCTACCCAGGCCTGGATAAGCAAACACACCGTGCTGTCTGTGTCCCCCTTATATAGATAGTCACCCACTTAAAAATGCCCACATTGCCACATTGCAGGACCTGGAAAGGTACTGGCCTCCTTAGAGCCAAGTGTGAAGAAAGCCATTTTCTGCCTTTTCTAGATTAATGTGACTTCTGATCAGTCAAGCTTAATCTTGCTTGCAAAGAGTTTATTAGTAGGTGCAGCCTAGCAGTCACGGCGCCACCAGCCTCTGTGGCAAGCTGCAGAGATGAGCTAAGCAGAGGGGACATTAGAGCTGTGCTTCTGTCGTGCATAACCAGTAAACACCTTAAATTTATGAGCAGGCACAGCATATACTCAGAAGCACCAATAAAACCATCGTGCAAACAGCTGGAAATGACAGTCTAATTCTTCCTTATTGAGGGTGTATCTGAAGACTCCAATATGTTTGCTCTCACAGCCAAACCCAGACTTAGAAAATGATCACAACTAAAGAATGCCAGGAGGAAATATGAAATTCAAGTGAATTACTTTGTTGAAAGAGAAAGCAATAAAGGCAGGGTGTGGTATGGGGAGCAGCCACTCTGAGTAACGGCATGAACTGACCAATACCCCTCTACTTCTAGGGATGGGCGACCGTGTATGAAATGACAGGGAACAGTGTTCCAATTTGCCAAGCCAATTGCTTGTTTAAGAGTAGCGCTTTCCATCATGATAAAATTATACAAAAGGAAGGTTTGATTGTTTTTACAGAGAAACTGATAATAAAAGGATATTTAAAACAGAGGGTGAGCGTGGGTCATGGATTATTCAAAGTCTTAAAAACTGTATTTTAACAGTGATATTCGCATAGCACACTAACCTGATCCTTGTCTTATTCCTCATTAGTTTACAAAGGTTCTGATGTGCTTAGCGGCTGTTTCTATAGATTAAGCTTGTCCTTAGTAAGTTTAGTGATGGGTGGGGTGATTAGGAGCCCCCACCCTTGGAGAAGGCACCATCGACAGTTGCCAGCTTCTGGGGAAGGGGAAGGCGGTTTTCTTTAAGAATGTGGACCCGGTAGGTCGACCATGTTCCACTGGATGGCCCCACACTGTTGGAGATTGGTGCTGATGCTTTGAATCTGTGTCCAGACACTGAAGGTCCTTGTCCCCAATTGGTTTTTGATCTTTCAAAAAGAGATGCCAGCTGCCAATGGCTGGGCATGGGGCAGGACACTGAGAGTTGTGTGGGTAGGAGCAAGGAGATTCAGCTGGACTAGGGAATAAGAAGGGGTTGACATAGGAGTGGCAGGGAATGAAGTCACCCAACCATGGGAGACTTGGGGTAAGCGGTCACTGGCCACTTCCCCGATTGGGCCTGGGGTAGCAGGGGAAGGCTTAGGAATGCTCAGCCTTTGAGGTAGTCAAGGCATTTGAAAATAATCTGAAGTGTGTGTGTGTGTGTGTGCGTGCGTGCGTGTGTGTGTGTGTGTGTGTGTGTGTGCGTGCGTGTGTGTGTGTGTGTGTGTATGTATGTGTGGGGTGAATATTTTTAAAAGGACGCTAACTTGAATGATGGTGGGAGCTGGATCTGAGGACTAGAGCTAAATATGTCTGAACTACATTGTATGCATGTATGAAATCCTCAAAGGATTAATAGAAATTTATTTTAAAAAAGTTAGAATGAATACTGTTCTTATCCTAAAAGTGTAAACCATGTCCTATCATATGCAAACGAATCATGGTATAATTTTTTTCTTAAAGAGAGTCTATATCCAGTTGAATTATTTCCCATGAATTTCTTAAAAGCTCATTGTATACCTGAATAGCCAAGTAGACTGAAAACCAGGCAGGATGGAATGCTGAGGGATTCTGTCAGGTGGTAGACCAGATAGGTAACTGTTTGGGCCTATAACCCAAACTATTAATAAATATTAAGTGGCTTTATGTGATCACTGTGGAGAGGACAGTGTACAAGGGGACGTTGTCAGGTGCACTGGATAGTGTTATGTCAACTCCACACAAGCTAGAGTCATCTGAAAGGAGATAACTTCAATTGAGGAAATGCCTCCATGAATTCTGGCCTGGAGGGCATTTTCTTAATTAGTGATTGAAGGGGGAGGGCCCAGCCCATTGTGGGTGGTGCCATCCCTAGGCTGCTGGTCCTGTAAGAAAGCAGGTGAGAAAGCCAGTAAGCAGCACCTTCCATGGCCTCTGCATCAGCTCCTGCCTCCAGGTTCCTTCCCTGTTTGAGTTCCTGTCCTGACTTCCTTTAAAGATGGCCTACAGTGTGAAATAGAAGCCGAATTAACCCTTTCAATCCCAACTTGCTTTTCAGGAGAATGCAAAGACAGAGCGAAGATTTCCTTTTGAGTCCCCCAAAGCCCTCATTCCTCAGCATTCCCCACTAGACATAGCTGTGACATGTATGTGGCCATTTTATCAGCTACAGATGCCAAAAGAAGTAGGATGACAATAAGTCGGTCTCCGCACAGGTTTATGGGATGGAATTATAAAATGCCGCAAGGGTGAAGCCCAGGAGCTCTCTGAATGCAGCACCTCATGACTGAGAGTGAAGGTGGCAGAGACGGCTTACCTAACACACCAGGAAGGGACAGCGGGGTCCCTTCAGGCCAGCAGACAGGACTGGAAAACTCACAAGTGTGTTCTCACATAGCCCTTAAGAGAAGCTGGCAAAATGTCCAGCGGATGTAAGACTCAGAGGAGTCAGGCTGGGGAGCTGAGGCTTGCTGTATGTACTAGTCCTGAATCAGAATCTGCTCTACCTCTGCAGAGGGGCACCCCACCCCCAATCCTGAGCAGAACAGTGGTTAGCTTCTAGATGGTGCACACTTTTAAATTCCAGCACTTGGGAGGTAGAGGTGGATGTCTATGAGTTCGAGGCCAGCCTGGTCTACAGCGTGAATACCAAGACAGCCAGAGCGACACAGAGAAACCCTGTCTCAAAACAAACAGAACAAAGCAAAACTTCCAAGTTCACTTGGGTAGTGTTCATAGCCCAGGGAATAACCAGTATAACCCAGAAGCCTCTCTCTGCAGCATACACAAGTAGAGTGCAGGCAGAACTTTGACAGGATTGTCTTAGTGCTTGTTTTTGGATGCTGGGACTGAGCCTGGACCTGGGCATGCTAAGCACAAGGCCAACACATCCTCTCTGTTAGCCCCCTGCCCACAGAGTCACAGCCTCAGCCTGGGCGCTTTGTTGAAAACTTCTGCTCCTGAAGCTTGAAAGAAAACATTTTGATGGTCTGAGCTTCAGGTAGGGTGGGATCCTGTTTTGCTGTTAGTTTATCTGCTGTGTATCTTCACTGTCAAGGTCAAACTCAATCAGGAAATTGCCTATGAGAATTTCTACTCACTTGTATCCCCACCGTGGGAGCAGGAAGCAATCACTCTCTCCCAGCATCCAGAGTCACACTTCCTGCCTTTTTCTAGAGGAGAACGGCTGTTTGTGCAGTGCTGGGGAAAGTGCAGGAGGGCGCTGAGGACTTGAGAAAGCCAGGCCTTTCTGGCTGCCCAGGGTAGACTGAGGGATGAACACCTCATTCCCAGCTGGCTCCCTGGAAGACCTCATGTATGTGAAGTCCTGACCGAAACCACCAGAATAAAATACAGAGCTGAAGAGACAGCTCAGCGGTCAATAGTGGACAAACATTGTTCTTGGACCCTATTTCACTCAAGCACCCATACTTGTGGGTGTGGATGATAACACTGTGTAACTAAGACCCGGGGGAGGGGCTGGCACCGGTGGCCCTAAGGGCATCTACACTCGTGTACATGTACCCCACCCAGACACATAATGAGAGTAAATCACAAAAGGGAAAATCTAGTAATTGCATAAAAGATAAAATATCTCAGATGTATTGTTCATGCTCCTCCATTGATTCAGGATACTTTACTGTCTCTCTTCACTATTCTAACCTGTCATGGTGGCTGTCAGCATGAGCACGTGTGGAGTCAACTGAAGTCCAAGCATCTGGACACCTCTGTGGGGATTGATCAGATCATTTGTTGGGAACAGCCAGCGGTCACACCTTCTGGTGGCAGCCCACACAAAAGGAGATGCTTTTTGTATGCTGCCCTTACTCCCAGTGGCCGTTCCCCTATCCTGTAGGCAGGCAGGCAGGCCTTCCTTCACTGGGTGCCAACGTAGACTGAAGACCAGCAGCTCTCTAGGAATCTTCCAGGACTCCAGCAGCAGACTGAGACTGCTGAGACAGCCAGCCTCACGGACTGAGCAAGTCTAGTGTCCATGGCCTCCTGCCAGGAGACAGCTATCACTAAACTAGCTAGATCACAGCCTTTAAGCCATTATAATTATATATATTTATATATCACATATGTGTGTATATGTATATGCATACATGTATATATACATATGTGTGCATGTATATATAAATCTATCTATCTATCTATCTATCTATCTATCTATCTATCTATCTATGTATCATCAGTTTTGCTTTTTTAGAGGATCCTAATGCACATCTCTTGCTTAAAGAGCTGCACATTGGCTGCTAACCCGTGGACGCCGCTGCTGCTACTGCGAAGATGGAGTTAAGAAAGAGGCTTTATTTTTTTAAAACTCACAGTTGCATACAAACTCTGCAAGGATCTCTTTGAAAATATAAAATTAGAGGGTGGGAGATGGCTTTGTCAGTAAAGTACTTGCCTTACAAGCTTGAGGATGTGAGTTCAATCCCCAGAACCTACACTACAAAAAGCCAGGCACTGTCAACAGTCCATCAGAGATGGGGCGGAGCTCAGGGATGGGGCGGAGCTCAGAGATGGGCGGAGCTCACTGCTCCCTGGAGAGCTATTTGTAGTTAATGGTTGCTCAGCAGGGAGAGTGCCGTCTTCCAAGGTGTAGACAAAGGCAAGCTGGTCACAATCCAGTAAGTAATCTCCATGCCCATGCAAATAATCCCAATAAGCTCCAGAGGGCCACACAAAAGGAGGCGAACAAGAAGAAGGCGGCCTGGAGGAAGGGGTTCAGCAGGAGCGGGAAGGGAACAAGACAGAGCAGTGGAAAGCTGCTGTTACCACAGTCACCTCCTGCCACGAGACTCTATGTCCCTCATCATGGTGCTGGCACCTGCTCACTGTGTCCTGTACAATATGTCATTCGATCCCCATAACAACCTCACAAGGAAATAATAGCTCACCTCACTCCACAGATAAGGCACTGAGGCTTAGGGAAATTAGATAATTTCTTCAAGATTGGAGAGGTTATGAATTGGGGACAGAGTTGAATTCCAGTCTCAGGGGACTCTAAGTTCCCGCTTTGATCCCTAAGAAGCACCATGTCACCTATGAACGAAATGATTGAAAAGGAAGCATCTACGGTAATCCTGCATGGCTACCACGCGTCTTCACACGCCCCTCTTAGCTAACCTCCCTGGGCTAACTAGTGTCTGAATAAGTTATCTTTGTTGCAACAAAGACTCCGGAAGCTCAGAAAAAAAAAATATCTTTGTGCGAGGATTTTGGTCTCTGGTGAAAAACACAAAATTTAGAAATACTAAGAGGAAAAAGAGAGAGGGGAGGGAGAGAGGGGAAAGGGGGGGAGGGGGAGAGGAGGGGAGGGGAAGGAGGAGAGGGAGAGAGGAAAATTTACATTTCTTCAGTCATTGTCCTCTCAGAAAGTATCCCAGGGTCCTTGTTTCCAAGAGCACCCTTTCATTTAACCTCACTTTCTCCTGAACTCCCACTCCAACACACCTTTCTGTCATAGCTAAACTTTCAAATGCCGAGAAATACCTGGTGCATCCTACCGTTACCTTTTACTCATAAACTACCAAGCTGACTTCAAGATCTAGTAGTTTCCAGATTGTCGCTCAGGAGGAACAGACAGTGCTTACAGTCAGATATGATCGCGGTGGCCACAGGTCTGTGGATGAGACGGAGCAGCTGAGAGAAGAGACAGGGAGATGGCTGCTGTCATCACTGAAGTGCCAGCCGGGCTCCTTCCTGGCCTTCAGTGGTGTGGGGGAACTCTGGGGTGGGGGCCTGGGGTGTGGTTTTTGAGTCTTGTGCCTGAAAACATTCTAACAAGGGGCACCATAGCAACCATCTTGGTCCCGGGCCCTGCAGCCTGCCTCGCCTTCTGTTTGCCAGGGTTGCTCTTCTGGGCAGAGCCTGGGGGAGTGCTGTTTCCACATGAAACCATAGTAAAGCACCTCTCTGAACTGCTTGCCGCCATCCACTCCAGCCCTTCCCACCCGTGGTTAAACAAGACATGGTTATTTTAGAAAATACCCCGAAGGCTAGAGTTTAAGCCTACTGCTCAAGGGAGGCCTGGTTATCCCCCGCCCCCCACTTGCTGGCTTATTAAAAAAGTGAAAAAAAAAATCAGATTTGCAAAACTTATAATTGTAAGTATTTAATGTTTTAATGAGCTAATGCTTTTTGAGCATGTAATGATTTAATGTGCTATGATTTTATTATTGGCTAGTGAACTGTAGGATCCATAGAGAATACTCATGCATGTCGTACCGTAGATACTGTGCCCACGGTCCCCTATATAAATGGCATGATGGGAACTCCCAGACTAACTGAATTGCTTTACCAACTTACAAGGAGATAGCAACAAAAGTATCAACACATCTTTTGTGAAAATGAGTCCTAGCTTATTAAACAATCAAAAAAGCCACCTTTTGCTTAGCAGACTCTGGTTGGTTGCTTAACATCGCTACTGATCAGACCCCAACAAAGCACCAGTTAAGAACGGTGTTGCACACACACTAATTTTTAATCCTCACGGACATCCCCTGAGATTGGCACTAAAATCACACAAGTTTTAAGATAATGAAAGAGGAGAGAGATGTGGGGGTAAACTAAAACTAGGGGCACCCAGTGCTGCCATGGCACAGACCCTCCAGTTGAAGATTCCAAACTTTGGCAGCAGCATCCTTGAGTGCACCAATGAGCAGAGGCTACAGGGGCTGTACTGTGATGTGTCAGTGGTGGTGAGGGGCCATGCCTTCAAAGCACACTGTGCTGTGCTGGCTGCCAGCAGCTCCTTCTTCCGGGACCAATTCAACGGCAGCCACAGCGCCGTGGTAGAGCTGCCGGCCTATGTGGCCAGTTATTCCAGCAGATCCTCACGTTTTGTTATGCAGGCCGGCTGCGCATGAACATGGGGGACCAGTTCCTGCTCATCTACACAGCCGGCTTCCTGCAGATCCAGATCATGGAGAAAGGCACAGAGTTCTTCTCAAAGTTAGCTCGCCAAGTTGCGACTCCCAGAGCCCACACCCAGAGGAGGCCCTAGCCTCAGAGCTTCGGAGTCCTGTAGCTCGCCACTGCCCCTTGTGTCACGGGTCAAGACAGAACAGGAGTTGGACTCAGTGCAATGCACACTCATGGCCAAGAGGCTGTGGGATAGCAGCCAGGAGGAGGCTGGAGGCAGTGGTGGCAACAACAGCAACCTCAAGATATCCAAGTTCTCCATGCTAGACCTGGCCCTTAACCGGATGCCCTAGCCAGTCTTAGCGGCCACAGCTACAGCAGCAGCGGCTGTGGTTGCAGTGCGTGTGTTCCCAGCACGGCAGAGCGGAGCAGCCCAGGTCCCTCCAGTGCTTACACCAGTGACAGCCCCAGCTCCACCACAACGAAGATGAAAAGGAAGATGTGGGTGAGGAGGGCAGAGAAGAGCAGCACTGTCAGATCCATAACATGTATCCATATACAATGTATTGAACATTGGCCAGAAGCTGAGAAGGTAGAGGCCCTCTGTGAGTAGGTGGTCTTTGAGTCCCGCAGTCATGTTCAACGAGTTTGGCAAGACCCGGCATCTCTCTCAGCTGAAGCTACCAACCAGACTGGCAATCGCTGCAACCCAAAGCTTTATAATGAAGGTGACCCTCAGAGAAGCCGGGGCTCGTGACGGGCACCAATGTGTACATCAGGACAAGGGCACCGCCTCATTGGTACAGGCTTGCGGCACAAGGTCTTGCTGCAGCGGCTCCTGGCTTCCTTCTGTGACTGGAACACACTGCCAACAGCTGTGGCACCCACATCTGTTCTTCCCCTAACACACGATGCAAGCCACTGCGCTTTCCTGTCCTCCACGCTGCCAAGTTCTACTCCCCCAACTTCAGGGACAGCGAGATGAGTGCCATCACAGCCGACATGTGCACCGATGCTTGCCGAGTGGTAGGTAAAAGCTGGCTGCCCGAGACCAAGCCACTGCACCGGGTAGAGGGTGATAACTACAGCAGCTTCATCAGTGACACTGGCAAGATAGAACCGGACATGATGAGCATGGGGCACAGCTTCAAGACAGCCAGCCACGATGGTGAGGCCGGCCCCTCAGCTGGAGAACCTCAGTAACGTACACGTGACACCCCCTTACCCGACGTCACATTCCCCCTCCTATTGCACCCCCACCTACCACCTACTTGGTCATGATCTACCGTCTGTCCTTCCCCAGGACCTGTGAGGAGGTGTTCCATGCTCTCTATTGGATACAAGAGCTGGCTGACCAAGGCTAAACCATTGTACCTAGCAGAGGGCAGTGCCGACAACAGGACCATGAGGAAGAGCCGAACCTGGTAGGCATAGAATACAGCTTCCACACAGACAGCCCCTCAGTGGAGGTCCTCCAGTACCTGCCCAGGACTCTCACATGGATGTCACACTCCCTTCTGTCACACACATACCCCCACCACCTTAGTCACAAGCTACTGTCTGTCCCTCCCCAGAAGGTGCTGCAGCTCCCAGCTCCTTTGCCTCCCTGTCGTCCCACACCTTTTCCCCAAAGTAAGCTGGGCGGGGTCAAGAGAGGACAGGCATCAGGTGGGATCTGTGACCTTCCTCAACACTCACAGGGAGCTCTGGTTCCCCTTCTTCTTAGGCATCTCCCAGCACCTGGACCAGCTAGGGGACGGGCAGGACTTAAAAGAGCCTGTCCCTCACTGTGGCTGCCTGGGACTCCACAGGCCAGGGGTTCTCTGGATGCCTCCCACCATCCCCCAGTGCTCCCATGTCTCCAAAAGTGTCTTCTTGTCCCTCTCCTCTGTCCCTGCACCTTGGGGCTGGGGTAGGTAGGACCAAAAGAGACTGTCCACTTTACAAACTGAGGAAACAGACCCAAAAGGCTTAGAGAAACTCTAGAACTGACCCTTACAGCCTTCATTGTGCTCCTCTTAATCCCACCTTGTTCTGCCTCTGTGGGTCCCCTCAGCCCAAGAGGTCATTTCAAGAGAACAGTGCTTCTGTGGGCAGGTGAGGGTCTCAAGACAAGTTTCCAGGGTGGCAGATTTTGTGTGAGTGTGAGTGTGAGTGTGTGTATGTGTGTGTATGTTGGGGGGCATGCATGCCTGTGTAGAGTGTTTGCTTTTAAACACATGAAGATCATGAGGCAGCAGGACTAGGGGCGGAACCATGCAGCAGGCTGGGAGGCTGCTGCCCTTCTCCCATCCGACCCTGGTCAGGACTCCCAGCCTCTACCTCCTGTACATAACGTTTTGAAACTTTTTTTTAAGTGAATGAAATATTTAAGTATAAGGAAAAGAAAAAGAAAATGAGAGTGAAGCACAGAGACCCCAGTGAGCTAGTGACCCAAGATCACACAGCTAAGACTGGCAGTCAGGATTAAAGGGCAGGGGCATGATAGCAAATGCTTGCTCTGAGCAAGTCCATCATGGTTCATGCTGTCCTAGGCATAAAACAGGTGCAAGCAGTGTGGCCGGAGGCCCAGTTAGGTGAGCCTTTCTGAAGGCTCTGAGCCTACGGGATTTGGTCCCACTAAAAAGTGTCACATGAGGTGGTATCTTCTGCTCCCCCAACCCCACAATGGCATATATACACGTGTGTGTGTGTGTGTGTGTGTGTGTGTGTGTGTGTGTGTGTGTGTGTGTGTGTGTGTGTGCGTGCGTGTGTGTGTGCGTGCTTGCATGCGTTCATGTGTATGTGTGTTTTACACAGAACCTAAGAATCAACTGCAGGATTTTCACAACCCCTCAGTCACGCCTTTCAAAGCTACTGCTTTGCCCTCTAGTGCTTTATTTATTTACTTTTTTAAATCACAATTCCATGGGCGACTAGAAAGCAGCTCTTGGATTAACCACCTTATCCTGAAACGAGGCCATTGGTCTTCTAAGGTATTTATGCTATAATCGCTTCAATTGTTTCTAGATTAAGTCACCTCACTAGCTGTGTGGATGGTCTCTACTCTCTATGGACAGATGAGCTTTAGCAAAGAACTCACTCTTTTAGAAACCCAGAGGCTGAAGCTCTGTGGTAGCGATTGCTTAGCATGCATACGCCTCAGATTTGATCGCTAACACCCGGAAACGAAACTCACATAAGCGAGCAGAAATTATGCCTAGCCGAAAGATGCAAACATCCCAAGAGTCAGGAGGAAAACGCCCCGAAAAATGTGGCTTATGTTACCGTGCAACACTATATCCTAAAAAATCATTTAGTAATGAACGCTACGAGTGTGAGAGACACCATTTTACACAGAAAATGCCTGTGTTATGTGCATGAGATGAAGGGGGAAGGAGCCTGTTCTCCAGGGGAAAGTTCTACCAGGCTTTCCAGAATCCACCGGCACTGGGGCAAAACTCCTCCCTGTGACCGAGATGACATCAAAGCCAGTGGAAACCGGGCTTTTCCTAGACCCTGGCAGAGAGCACCGCTGAGAGCAGGGTCACTCCAGACTGTGGGCATCATGATGATTTTTATTTATTCAAGAGGACACAGGCCTTAGATTTTCGTCAGAGACTGAACAACCCTGTGGCACCCTTCATACTATAATTTATGATATCATTTGTTTCCGAATTGGAGCTATAGATTCACCAGGCAAAGAGATAATCTCCAAAGAAGGGCCCGTTGGGAGGACAGGCTTTACCTGGGTTCATTTCTACACTGAGTAAAGGAAAGTGTCTGCCCGGCAACACTGAACTGTTGTAAGTTGGTTTCCTTAAATAGTTTTGAAAACATATTCATTTTCTTGATCTTCGAAATGATGCTTGCTAATAATACAAATATATAATACATATACATTACACATAATTATATATATTAGTATATAGTATAAATATAATATATAATATAATGTATATATCATACACACCACATATATGTAATGTATATATTAATTATATACACCATATATGTATTATATATACATATGTTTCATCCATGAAAAAAGTGCAACTGCCAGCTTTAGGGAGAACCGAATAGGAAGAGTGCAATTGTAAGTGTGCTTTTTTTATGCCTAATGATTAAAAAAAAAAAAAAAACTAAAATATTCTGGAGGCTGTAGCCATGGAGACAGTGTTACCTCTAAGATGGAGAACTGTCTTTGCTGGTGATGTAGAACAAGATAGAATGAAGATGGAAATGAACAACCTCAATTAGAATCTAGACATTCACAGTTTATCCTTTTTTCCCCCCTCAAATGAACCTGTAGCAGGTTAGGGGCATAAAGTGCCTGAAGCTGAGGGCGGTTTTCAGTCTAGCAAGCCAGAAAAAAGCTTCAGTCCCATCAGAAGTCACAGCTAGTGACCCACCGGAGTGCACAGGTAACATGAAACCTGAGCGAGCAGAGTTCCACGTCACCTGTCCATCGGAGTTGTCAGAGTGAGCAGGTGACTTGAACTTTCCTTGTACTCGTTCATCCTCAGATCCAGAGCTCTTTTTGCTTGTTTGTTTATTGAGACAGGGCCTCTCTCCACAGACCTTGAAGTCAGAGATTCACCTGCCTCTCTGCTCTAGAGTATAGGGGTTAAAGGTGTGAGCTCCCTCACCTGGTAATTGGGAGCTTAAGCTGTATTTTAAGTAAGTAAAGTGGGAGACAATGTTGTAGCCCAGCTGGGAGGAGGCAGCTGAGGTGGAGAGCCCTGCATTGGTCAGACACAGCCTCCGGTGGGCAGGAGACAGCACTGAAGTGCATGAGTACAGCGTGAGCTTCGAAGAAGAGCCATGATCCTCATTAATATGTTACCCACGTTAAATATTTAAAAAAAATTGAGACTCATCTTAAGAGTGTATTTTATGTAACCAAAATGTATCTAACAGCATTATTATTTCAACATGGTGCTGTTTAGAAAAATCATTATGGGAATCTTTTGATAAAATTCTAAATATTTAGGGGTTTGGGGATTTAGCTCAGTGATAGAGCGCTTGCCTAGCAAGCGCAAGGCCCTGGGTTCGGTCCCCAGCTCCGAAAAAAAAAGAAAAAAAAAATTCTAAATATTTATGACTTAACATATATTTTATGACACAACCTAATTTGGGCGAGCCACATTTCGGATGATATATGTGACCAAATCGGACATAGGAAATAGTGAGAGGCATAACTTAACCAACCCTGGCAACAGTCCCCTCTGTCCCTCACTCTGCGAGATGACACATGCATGCACTAGTTAAGGCAGTAGGAGCTATCTCTTCAGTTGACAGGAGAGGACTCTAGATAATGCCCTAAACACCCCAGCCACCAGCAGTAACAAAGTCTTCTGTGAAGTTAGTTACAACATAAGGAGTGCTATTACCCAGTGTCCTTTCTGGATTCTCCCAGGCATGGTCCTGGTCCTCCTTTTTGCTTCTAGTATGATCCCTAGAATAGGAACCACAGCTATGATCTCTTGACCCCTTCTGCATCCGGAACCATTGAACATTCTGTTGACAACATCTTGTTTAATTTCTGCATTTACAATAGCACGAGGCAGTCCTATAGGAATTACTTTGGTCCATTTATGCAGATATACCCAAAACAAAACTCACGAACATGGCGGCTTAGCAACAACAAAGCCATTCCCTGCAGTTCCAGAAGCTAAGAGGTCAAAGACTATGGTATTAGCAGAGCTGGGAGGGAGGAAGCAGGCCTGTTTGTCCAGCACTCAGGAGGCCGATTTGATAGAGAAAGAGTTCAAGATCTCAAAGTAGGTGGCTGAGCAGGGCCTGAACCCTAGCATGTCTCTCTCTGGAGAGAGAGAGGAGAGGAGAGGAGATGCGGTAGTTTGAACAGAGCATGTGGTTCACTCGCTGGTCGAGTTATCAATCACTCAATCAACAAACCAACCCAAGTAGTGGATGTTCAGACCATGTACCTTGTGTGAGCCAAGGTCGGTGCCCGGATATAACTGAGCTGAGGCTTTTTCACCCAGGCTTTCCTGCCATGCTCTGTGAATACCAGTTGGTCGGCACTTGCTGAATATCACCTCGAATGGTTGCTGGCAATTGCCTTGTGAATGGCTCCTCCATACACATCTCTCCAATCATGTCACCGTTGGGTGGCACAGTTTGCCCCCTCCCCCAGCCTCCCTAGTAACCAGAATAATGTATTATTCACAATTATTGGCTCAGGCGATTCTAGCCCTGGTTTCCTTTCTGCTTACACCTGTGCCCTGGTTTTATTTTTACAGTGCTCCTTTTGTTCTAAAAGTATTCCAATTCGGATGATAAATTATGCATCTTGTTTGCTGAACAGACAAGCCCTCAGCTTGGCCTGCTCAGCTATGCCCTGTTAGCTGCACCCGGAACAGCTGCTTTTGGAAAACAATGGGTCTGGCAGCCATCGGTCCTAATGCCCAATGCTGGAACAGAGAACTTTCTCATGAAGCACACTACCCATGATGCATCTCTCCAGGCTCTTGGCTCTACCGTCCTCCCCAGCCTCTTCCCTTCGTCCAAATCTCTCCTCCCTTCATTGTTCCCCAGCTGCTCTTGCAGACTGCATCCTACATCCTTAGGTTCATCTGCAGAAATGGCAAAGTCAGGGAACTCTATGACAACATCGCTCCTCTGTCTAGGTGTCATTTTAGGCCCAAAGCCTTTCTCAATGAGTGATCAGCACCCTCTGTACACAGAATGGGAAGAATTGACCTTTGGGGGTTAGGTACTTACCTTTGATCTTTGCGGTAGTTGTGAACTTGCATGTACAGAGGGTCAGGACATAAAGTAAAATTTTCTTTCACCAGTGAAAATGGACTGCGGCGGTGACAAGTTCTCTAAGGTCAGATGATACTGTGAGCTCAAATGGTACCACCCATAGGATGGGAAAAAGCAAAGCAAAGCAAGACAAACAAACAAACAAAACCAATCCCCAAACACAGTATGTGTATTGAGGTTTCTAACAGTAGGGACCTACCAGACTTGAAATATCAGAAAATTCAGTTTCAAGATCCTTTATTTTGAGGATTTTATAGAAAATCTGGCCCACTGTTTGAATGAAGGGACTAGGAGGGAAATAGCTTCTTAAGTGGTAAATGTATAAGAAGCCTCGAAGTAGCACAGCTGGGGCCGCCTGATTACTTCCGGCGTGGGATGGGCGTGGTTCCCAGCAGCACAGGACTGTACTGGGGTCCTGTTAAGTAGCGCCACCATGAGGCAGTGAGGAGCAAGTGCAGCCTAGGGCTGTAAAACCTCAGAGAAGGGGATTGGGAAAGCCCTGAAGTCCTATAACTAAGACACTTAAGAGAGAGCCACGGCTGCCTTGGATTGTGCTGATCTCCGTGGCCTAATTTGAGATAACCTCCACAGATAAGGGGTTATCTCTTTCGGACACAGACAACTGGCTTGCCTGCTATTATGACATATGGGATTTCTACGGAATTAACTAGAAAAAGAAAGATGCAACTTTTTTTGTGCTCAGTATGTGGCATGCTTCTTCAATGTGCACCCTACAAGGGTTATGCTGAAGGAGGCTTCCAATTAAGAATCTAGCTCAATACACGTGGAGTGTTTTGTTTCAGGATTATTAAATTTATCCCATTAGAATCTCTCCCATGCAATAAAGGACTGGCGCTGATTCACCCTGGCAATAAATTAGCCTACAGTCCACAGCTGTCTTTCCAATAAAGGCGCCTCTGGTAGTTTCTGGAAAGATCAGCACAGTCAGAGGCAATGGCAGCTTTGTCTCTTAGTGTCTGTCTTTTCCTTCAGATCATGAACAACATCTTTCCAATAAGCCAAAGCCATTTGATGCCATATCCCCTTTTCTATCCCTGTTTCCTGCTGGTTCCATATTTACACATCGCCACTCATGCCTACTGTTTACCTGAAATGGCCTTCAGAGCCCTCCACAAGCTCTCATCAAACAGCACCATATTTTCCTCTTTTCCATGATTCACGTGTCTCTGATAAACATTTCCATCTCAACAGGAAAAGCTACTTTGAAAAGTCAAATGCCAGTCTGCATTTCACAGAGAACAGACTGACCATTCAAGGTGCCACATGGAGCTGTAAGAACTCTGACCAAGGCTGCTGGTCCCTTTGTTGTCCATCACGGTTTAACTTTTAGAATCTGTCTGGAAGTGAATCTGGCTCATGCCCTGACCTCTCTCTCTCAGGACTGCCAGAGCTGAAGAGAGGCCCGTCACCTGCTCACCCGCAGCTTCCGTTCCCAGAGAACAAGGAAGCACAGAGGAGGCTGGGAAGAAGAGGCTGTTTTCCCTCTACGCCTGATGAACAGCTGAGTCCCAGTGTCCCCAGAGGTCATTCCTATGTCAGGCTGTTAGACTTGCTGCTTCTTCACGATCCTACTTCTAAATGATCCCCAGGTTTAATTTTTTTAAAAAAATTTATAATATACATTTTCTTTTTTGAGATTATAATTACACTATTTTCCTCTTTCCTCTTTCTCCCTTCAAGTTCTATTCCCAATTCATGACCTACCTATCTACCAACCTGTCTATCTCTTGCTCAATCTGTATAATATTACTTGTAAGTATGTTTTCAGAGCATACTCTTTAAGACAGGGTCTCGGTATAGCTGTGAACTTGCTATGTAGACCATGCTGGCCTCAAACTCAGAACTATCCTCCTGCCTCTGTCTCCTGAGTGCTGGGATTGAAGGCGTGCAGCACCACACCCGAGTTGTGCCCCAGAAAACGTTTATTATACTGTTTTCCCCTTCTCTCAGCACAGTGATTGACCTGGTCTCTATTTACAGTCAGGCACACCTGGGACATGGCAGGCCCGCGGCATGCTCTGGGCAAGCAAATGTGATTCGCCTCTCTTCTACAACTTTCTTCATTTCCAAACCAGCAACTCTCATAGCGACCAGAACAGATTTCAAAAACCTCCTCTTTGCTCACAGGCACAGCTAACTCACCACTGTTTTCAAGGTCAAGCTGACCTTAACGTTGGTGTTCTGTCTAAGCTCCACCCCCACAGCTTTCTGGGAACAGCCAGGTATGCTCCGCCCCCACAGTTGCGTAGCAACAGCCTGTTGCGCCTGACTATATAAGGGGCTGCTTGCCCCCTACTCTCTCTTAATTCTCTCTTACTCTTTGTTTTTCTCTGTTCTTGCCCCCTTCCCCGCTCCCACCTCGTGCCCATGGTTGGCTTCCTTTCCTCTCTTCTACTCTTCTCTCATTAAATCTCTCCATGTGGAACCATATTGTCTGGGTGTGTTCTGTCCCGGCACGGGCCGAGATTTAAACCCCAACACTTATCAGTGACTTCACAATCTGGTCCATCTTGCCTTTCAAAGCATTTGAGTCTCTCACCACTCACTCCTGAGCCTACTGTAGAGGAACGGACTTCCTAGGAAAGCCTGGAGCCTCCCACCCTCACTGGGTCCCCTCTGATGCTCTGACACCAACTCCCGAGGAAGCCTACAACAGGGCAGACTGTCACTGAGAAGCCTGTTCTAGGTGTCACATACGGCCTTGAGCACCTTCTGTGACATCCCACTCTCTTTGAAAGGTATTAACCCACTCAGCAGCAGGAAGAGGCAGCTTTAGCCCCAGGCCTGCACCAAGCACCAGGTGCTCTGACTCAGCCGCAGCACTGCTCAGTTGTCTCTCACTTCCTGCATGCACCTGCTGCACCTTGGATGTTACAGCAGCGCTCACAGGCTTCCTTCATGGATACAGATGTATGGGCCTTCACGAGACCCTGAACTCCACAGTACGAGTGGTTTGTATGCAACCTTGTCTAGCACAGCGCTGACCTGTAGGTTGTGCAATCGTTATTTTGCAATTTGAATGGACACATCCAAGAGATACAATTGGAAGAGTTTGGTCTAACTCTGAACCCAAGAGTTGAGTCCCATGTAGATCTCAGGGCTCCTTTCCTGGAAAGTACAATGCCATTGGCTCCAGTGGATGTCAGGGAGGATACACCTCCATTTTTGTCTCCAGCCTTCTCTGCAGATTAATACTTGCAGCACACTTACAGGAATCTGGCGTTATAGTATTTATGGCAACCGTCTGCAAATCAATCAGCCAAACACGCAGGCAGAAACCTCCCACATCCTCAACAACACCATTGCTTAATCTGAGATGCTTCTTGGAAGACAAAGAGGCATTCATAAAATGAAACAGTAGTGAATACTACTCGATAAGAAAGGTTTATGGCAACATGTCTAGCTGATTTACACGGTACTCCCATGCCAATGGCTGGGGGCAGTTCTCAAAAAGATGCTCTCTGAAGCCTATACCCCGAGCCGGAGTGGCTTTTAAAGACAAGGGTACCAAGGGAGAGAGGAGAGAAAAGAATAGAAGGATGAAGAGGGAATGGAGGAGTAAGAGGAGGAGGAAGAGGAGGAGGAAGAGGAAGAGGAGGAGGAAGAGGAGGTGAGAGGAGGGCATAGGCTGGGAGGAGCAGTAGGGACAGCCCTGAATCTCTTGACACACAGAGGAAGGCATCATCAGCAATAAAAGGGAGACATGATACTATATTATTTTCTGGAAACGTTCACCTCAACTGAGGGAAGCTTTCAAGCACAAGTCGAGACTTGCCTGCCTTGTGGGTAGGAAAGTGACGCTTCCCTTTCTTCTCTTGCCTCAATCTGACCACATGACAAAGGGTTCAGGAAACCAAAGTTCTAAAGCTACATAGACATCCCCAAAGAAGACCCCTCCCCATTCCAAACAAGTAAGCAAGCAGCACCTGGATTTCACATGGAATTTCCAGAGCGACGGCCGTTCCACATGACAAATGCTAATGGCGAGCTGGCGTCAGAGCTTACCCAAGGGGAGAGAAAGTGTACCATTGATGGGAGCAAGCTGGGGGTGAGCTGGGCCACATTCCCGTAGATGTAAGACCAGCATTGCTCTCCCTTGGAATTCAGCTAAGAGCTGATTCCACACCTGACTTCTGATGCAGAGGTTCCCAAGGTGACACCAGATTCCCAGGGTGGCTCAAACCAAGAAGGTGGCCAATGGCAGAGCCAGTCTGTGGCTACAGCTGAGCTCCTGAGAGCTCATCTCCTGGTTTTGAGGAGATGTCCCAAGGGCTGTTGAGTGAGTCGACATCACACAGATTGGGCCTTGAAACAGAGGAACTCATCCCGGCTCCCCACGCAGAACACCCCAGCTATTGACAATCTGTCACGCCGAGAACACATAGCCTGAAGTTTCCACTCCTCCCACGCAGCTTGGCTAGCCTGGCTAGCAACGGGTTTTATTTTTACAATGATTTTCACTCTGCAACATTACCTCCTGGCCAGGGGGCTCAGAGGCCGCTGGAAACGAGAGCCAGCTGGGAGCCCAGCAGCGCAGTGGCCAGGGATCAGAGGCTCCCGCACTGGGAAGGAGGAAAGCACTGGCCAGAGGCCATGCCGCTGACTATTCTGGGAAAGACATGATGACATGAGGGGGCAGGGATCTCATTCATCCTAGGGGCAATGCAAACTGACCTTTGGATGGGAGCGGCTGAGGTTCCTGTTGCAGCTGCCTGTCCTAACCAGCAATAACTTGCTCCTCTGGATACGTGGAGAAAGTGCCCAAAACATCAGTGAACTCCCAGTATGTGGAGCACTGGCTGCTTCTTTTGAGTTCACAAGACAGCAAACTTTATGCTGAGTTCTCACAGGAGCGGGGCTGTGCCCTGTCCTGGGGCTGTGCTCTGTCCCAGGACTTGGCATCAGCAGCATTTCAATTCAAATGGGTGGTGATGCCCTGCAAAGTTTGCACTCATGAATATGAAAACTGTCACCCATTTATCCTCCTGCTTTGCCTTACTTCTTTACCAGCTTGGCCTTTTTTCAAACGTACCACAGAGATAAGCCCAGGGCTAGGTCATGGCTCGTTGCCATAAATCTCAGTTAGCAGGGAACAAACGCAGTCTTCGCTTTATGGCTCCAGGCCTGGTGCTGGGTCTCCTTCTGCCTAGGAACTGTGAAAAGTTTGGACAGATGTTGGATTCAGGGGAGGGATGCCTTACTTCCTGTAGCAGGGACCCTTCTCATTGCCTGGGGAGCAGGGGGACACTTCTCCCACCCTTACTGCTACCTGGGGGGAGGGGAAGCTCAGAGATCCCAGTTCTCGTGAAGCATGATGCCTTAGAAACAGAATGTGGGGCACCCCAATGCCTTTTACTTTCCAAAATTAGGTCAGCAGATTTGCCAGAGCAGGAGCCTTGCCTCCGGATGCTCTAGTGGGGCAGGCGGGCTCCTGCAGGGACCTCTCTGACAGGTGTCCCAGCTTAGGATGAAGGGATGTGGACACCACTATAGAGGACCTCTCTCTGACATTGGGACCCCAGGCCACTTACTCCCCCAGTATTTACACTAAGGGTTGCATCCTGTTTATATTGAGCACTATAATAAAAACTCCCCATGAAATCCCTTGGATGAGAATACATTAAGCAGATCTTCCAATCACAAACATTGATTGATAAAATGATCTAGGAGGATACAAAACACACCCTGCTCTCTAGGCTTCGTTGTTTGGTCAGAAGTGACAGAGATATTTAAAGATGTGGCTGAGCAGGGACTTACTTGTTCCCCAGTGGTCACTTTGCCCTTCTTAGTCTCTCTCTCCCTCTCCCTCTCCCTACCTCTCGAATCACTCTACTTCTTGATAAAGTTCCCATCTTGAATTTTTTCACCTTGCAGGCACACGTAGATATTAATGTATCTGATACACACTGACCAATCAATTTAGCCTTACGGGTGAGCCACAGGTCCCAGTGAGAGAGAGATTGTCTCATTAAACAAGGTGGATACCTAAGATTACCCTCTGGCCTCTACAGACACACATGCATGGGAGGCGTGTGTATCGTGCACATGTACACCCACACACACACACACACACACACACACACACACACACACACACACACACACACACACACTGAGTTGGGAGCCGACCATCTTGGAAAGCATCAGGTATGACTCTGGAATTGGGGATAGGTTTTATAGCTGGGTCTAAGCACGCCAGTAAGTACTGTTTGAAGTTGTAAGAACCAGTGAATGGGTTGCATTTACTGGGGTAATGAATGTGGTTAGAAAGAAATAACATGATGTTCTGTGTCCCCCAACTATTTCAAGAGCAAGAATGTGTTAGGAGAAAAGCAAAGATGTATTATGAAGCCAAGGGGACAGCCACTCAAAGGAGGGGTAGCCTCTACCAAGTGCTGCTCCTGGTCCTGGTTACTGGTAAACGCCACTGTGTGGTAGTGTTGCTACACATGGCCACAGTGACCCTAAGAACAAAAGTACCCCTGGAGAAGTGGGTTTAGGAGCAACTGTGAAGAACAAAGCAGGGGCAGTGTGGGTGCACCCAGGTCCCAGGTCATTTTCTGTTGCTGTGTTTGACATCATGGCAAAGGGCAACTTGGAGAGGGAGGGGCTTACTTGGCTTATCCATCCCCATCAGTCTATCACTGGGAGAAACAGAGGCCAGGGCTCATGAAGGCGGGTGTGGGCAGAGACCGTGGAAAAACACCACTTACACTGGCTTGCCCGCCCGCCTCCATATCCATCCAGGACCACCTGCCATGAGGTGGCCCCTCCCACAGCTGCTGGACCTTCCTACTGGCTCTACAGGCCAATCAGATGCTGACATTTTCTCGGTTGACGCTCCCTCTTCCCATAGGACCACAAAACCCAAACCCACTCAGGAAGACCTTTGTGCTAAAGGGGTGCAGGACAAGAGAGTCACTGGGAGGGAAGGAGGCTCCAGAGAAAGGCTTTGGGCTGGATCTTGAAAGGATTTCTCCCAGCATGTTAATACTATTTCTGGAGCACTCCACTGTGGTAGGTGCTTTACATGTGATACTCTACTTAATCTCAATGGCTTTGCAGTGTAGATGCTAATGCCACCGTGGGAGGAAACAGATGTTAAGAGAAAGTGAGAAATGTTTCAAAGCCAGCCAGGAAGTAGCTGCACCACAATTTAAAACCATGTTGTTCTGATGAGTGGATTGCCCCATGATAGAGCCCGCCTCCTGCTAGGAGTCCAGCTGATGGAGGGGTGGGTATAGTCGAGTGGGAACTGTCAAGATCAGACTGAAGGAGCTCTCAGCCATGTAGAGAACTGTGTAAGGACGCTGCACCCTGACCTACTTCCGGCATTGAAGAATAAGGTGCCAAATGCAGTCTCTTCACAGGCTTCCCTCTGCACGGTGCTCCATGCACACAGAACTTACATCCCACCCAAGAGGACAGACACCAGCACATCCTAGCAAGAGAGGATAAAGTCCACCCTTTCCCACTACGTCACTGTGTGGATCCAAGGAGCACCAGAAACGTTAGCTGCTCTCAGGTTGCTACATTGTACCGAAGGGGATACTATTTGGAAATGACTATGGTTCTTGGCAGGGAGAGCTATTGGGGCCTACAGCTCTTCTCAAAGCCCAATGTGCATGCGCAACAATCCAGGCGGCATAAAAACTGGTGAGGCTTCAAAATTACAGATTCCTTTAAAGAGCATTTACAAATACCCCACCCCCAGCGAAAAGTAAGATGCTTCTAGAAACTTTTTTTTTATGTCCAGAAAGAGATTTGATTATGGAGTTTGTAGGAGCTCTTAAAATGAGGAGCAGGGTAAGCATGTGGCAAGGAACTGAGGGTGATGAGAAAGGTTTTCTAAACCCAGCCTTGGGATGAATGTACGAACTCATACGTACCATTAGGACGAAAACACCAACTCAAGCTAGGCATGGTGCATGCCTTTAATTCCAGCACTCAGGAGGCAGAGGCAGGTGGATTTCTGTGAGTTCAAGGCCAGCATGGAAACCTGGTCTAGAGAGCAGGTTCTAGGCCAGCCAGGGCTACACAGAAAAACAACCCTGTCTTGGCAAAGGAAGAGAGATGGGGGGAGTGGGGAGACACCAACTCAGAACGTCAGAGCTCAGGAGGCTACGTCTTAGAGCAGGTTAGGAGTACAAAGGACTCTTCTAGAAGTACCAGGGCACCCTGGAAACACCCACATCAATCAGTGCCACAGTGAACTGCCCTGAAGATTCAGAGGCTGCTTCAACAACAGCCTGAGGCTAATGTGCTAACATCCAGATCTTTGCTGCAATCCCTCACTGCCCTGGAGCCCCTCCCCCTGCAGCACACGCTAACCTCATTCCTGTGCTGTTCCCACAGAACTTGCACACTCAGTCGCCAAGGTCACGTTCACAGCAGAGCACACCGAGACACCACCACCACGAATGCTCTCTCTGCTCTCCCGAACCCTATCCATTAGCTTCTTACTCTCAGCAATTTTGAACTTTTGGAGAATGCTGCTTTTCAGACAAATTGTACTGTGCCCACAAAGACGTTCTTAAAGTTTTTTTTTGAGGGGAATTGGTCATTTCTGGTTAGGATATGAGAAAACCATTAGACGTCTCTCTGTCAGGAGAAAAATGAGCAATGGCCGAATATCTAACTTGAACTTCTAAATTGTGAGTGAAAATTTTGTTTGTGTGTTAACTTACACATTTTTAAAATTAAAACTAGATACGACATATTCTGATAATGGTTTCCTCTCCCTCAACTCTTCCCATATCCTTCTCACTTCCTCACCCACCCACATCCACACCATTTCCTTCTCTCTTATTAGGCTACAAAAGGTGGTAATAATAATAATAATAACAACAACAATAACAACAATAACAACAACATCAACAATGAAATAAGATAAAAATAAGATCAAATTCTCGTAGTTTCTTGGAATCCACAATTGATGTTTCCCGGATGCCCAACAGACGGCCCTAAATTGATCTCCTTCATAAAGAAAGCTAATCACAATTCTTGATCTACAACCTTTTAAGTGAATAGTCTCTTGGTATTTTCAGAACCTAATAGTGGAAGGTCATCTTTCTTCCCATGGAAAACCACTCATGTAAACTCTCTACTCATTCTGACCACACTTTACAAAACTAAACCAGCCAGCCATGTTAGCAGCAAGCCTGAATGCCCCATCCCCACTGTGTCTGCTGAGAGATTTCCAACACCCACCTGCACTCGGCTCTCATCGGCTTGGTTGTATGAAGGCTGAAAACTATTCCTAATTTTAATTCTAATAAAGACTTGAAGAAAAGTGTGTCCCTGTTTGTTTACATATACAAATTTAGAAGCACTGTGAAATCTCAAACAAAATTAGCCATGGTGGATGGGGGAAGAGAACTCAGACAACCCAGTTAACTGGAGGAGGCTGAGCCATGTCCGTGCCAGGACTTTGGAGAATGCTGGCTGAAGGGGGACCACCTCTGATGGGGACCCACTGGCCAGGGACAGCACACAAACGTGGACAAAGACCATAAATAGATTCATGCTGTTCTTGTCATTGTGAAGGTCAGAACCTTGCAGTTCTGGAAGATTCCTAAAACACCATTGCTATCTGAACAAGAAAGCAAGAAATATCAGACCCCAGAACTGCACACACTGAGGTCATATATTTTAGGAGACTATCCCTGATTTTTAAAAGCCTGTTTTGTGCTTCCATGTTCCAACAGGGCACCTAACCAGACCCCTGTGCAGATTCTAGACTTCAGAGTAGTCAAAGGAGCATCGTTTGGTTGCCCCTAGAGATGTGCTGTCCGTCACCTCTAAACAGCTGAATGTCGTCTGGGGTAAAGAACTATGCCTGGCATAGGAGATCAGCTCCCTCAAAGAAATTCAACCCAAGGCTGACGATATCATCAGTACCCAAGTTAGTGGAGATATCATGCTCATTTCTGCATATTTCCCCGTTATCCAAGGTTTCCTAACAAGCAAGCTTTTATTCTCTGGCAACCAAAGTTACATCGAGCAATGATTAGAAATGACAGATCCCGTATGCAAACTTGTTGGCTTCCTGCAAAGAAGCAGGTTGGCGAGTAATTGCTATTTCTTTACCGAGGGAAAAAATAAAGTCAGAGCGAGTGAGTTGCCTGTGTGTGCCAGCTGTCATCTGGGACAACTGGGACTCTTGACACACTTGGCAAGCATCGTGAACTTCCAAGGCTTCCTTTCTCTCTCATGGCCCAGGGTAGAGGCAGCCACAGACGTTTTCCAGAAAGTCGGGGTTCCAAATAATTTTCAGTACCGATGTGCTTCATCTAAAACTAAATGCGGCTTATTCTTCACGTGAGTTGGAGACTGTGTATTTACAGACTTTAGACTGCACCGTGCCTCCAGTTAATATGTTCACTGAGGTTTTAAACAGTATGCATAATAATGGGGCTTCCACATAACTCCCTGCTGTGGTGTGAATGTAAAATATTCACCCTGGGCTTCTGCGTTTGATCGTCTACTCAGCGATGGAGATGTCCGGGAAGACTGCAAGCTTAAGGAGGCAGATCCTTGCTGAAGAAAATATCACTGAAGGAAAGTCCCGTGTCCTCTTTGCACTCTACTTCCATTTTAGGAACAGCTGAGAGAGAGGGGGGAGGGAAGGAGGGAGGGAGAGGGAAGAGGACAGGAGGGAGGAAGGGAAAGAGAGAGGTGGGGGTGGGGAGATTGGGTGGGAGTTGAGACACAGCCTCTTTATATAACCCTAGCTGGCCTGTAACTTAGTTTATAAAGCAGGCTGGTCTTGAACTCGCAGAGACCCACCTGCTTCTGTCTCCTGAGTGCCGGGATTAAAGGTATACGGAATCTCCTCCCCCTCTCCCTCCTCTTTTCCTCCTCTTCTCCTTCCTCTTCCTCCTCCCCCTTCTTCTCTGCAGAAGCAATGATGCTGAACTTTCCCCATATAGTAGACTTCATCCTCTCAGTGTAAATGACTAATGCAAATAAACATGAATGTGAATAAAGCCTTCCCGTCTGAAGGGGCCCCTTGTAGGTGCTGGGTCACAGCAATGGGAAACACATTCCCCCAGATGAAATGCCGCTTGGCTTCCATTTGGACGAAGTGGCTGCTTCCCTGGCCCTTTGTGGCTTGGATGGACGTCCCAATCCTCCTAGGAGAGTTGTTTGTGTCTCTTGCCACACACCCTCCAAGGCATAAAAAGCGAGCTGCTGCAGGCCGCATGCAGAAGGACAAACCTTGTGTATTTGAGACATAGTCTCACTTGTAGCCCAGGCTGGCTTTAATCTCATCATGAGATTAAAACCTCCTGAGTGCTGCGGTAACAGATGTGAGCCTCCCTCCTGGCCGCTCTGCAGAGTTTTGGCAGGCTACTCCGGTGCCGCGGTGCCTCCAGATGAGCAAGTGCTCAGCACCCCGTTCCTGGGACACAGAAGCCCAAAGCACAGACAGCAAAGCTTTATTTGCTTAAAATAAACACTGCCTGTTAGAAAACAGTCAAGGAGACAGGCGAGCTTGTCTCTCCACTTACATTTGCGACCCCCATGATTATAAAATGAGCACAGAGACAACCTTGATTGCGCGTCTGTCATGCTGGCACGCTATGCAAGGGTCTAGCAGAACATCAATAGTCAAGGCTAATGCCTACAAAAACTGTTAGATTAGTCTCGATGTTTGTGGAGAGCTTAATTTTGCAAACGATTTCAATGACTGTTTTGAAAAGAGATGGGCAAGACTTCAGTGAGGTAATTTTGGATGGATGACACAAGAAACATAGCAAGTTAGTGTAGCTTAAAGCCTCCTGCTTCAGGGTTCCATTCAAAACATTCCCGGAGGACGCCTCTTCCCAAGAAGTGTGGGTGAATTGAGTGCATACTCCCAGCTATTCGAGGGACGCTATCTGTGGCAGCATCTGGAGTGGCTTGAATGAGGACAGACGTCCCGGCCAGGCCATTCAAAGGATCTTCCACAGAGATAGCGTTTGATTCGCAACTGTGTGCAGGAGAGAGTATGAGCGAGGCGAGGGCTTCTCCTCTTGTTCAGAGCCTCATCTTTTGCCTCTACTTGAATGGAAAGACTTGGGAGTAAGGCCAGGTTCTGCTGAGAGTTGCACACAGCCCTGAGAACAGAAGAAGGGACCCACAGCAGAGGTTCTCGGTGTTGAGACTGTGAAAGACCTATAGGAGTTGAGGATTCCAATTTTAGGAAGAATGCCACAATCAACCTTGGGAAACATCTTCTTTTTAATTAAATATTTATTTAATGTGTATGGGTGTTTTATCTGCATGAGTGTTTTTGCACATGTGTGCCTGGCACCCAAGGAAGCCAGAAGAGAATATTGAATCCCCTGAGACTGGAGTTAGAGATGGTTGTGAGCCACCATATGGGTGCTGGGAATTGAACTAGGGTCTTCTGGAAGAGCAGCCAGTGCTCTTAACTGCTGAGCCACCACTCCAGCCCCAGGAAGCATATCTTACCGTACTCTCCACTGAGAGGTTGATGACAAATTAAAAGCAATAAGAAGTCTCACAGTCAAGAAGCATGCCAGTTTCATTTGTACAACGGATGCATTTACTGTGGAGTATCCTGCAGAACCAGCCTGCTCAGGACACTAGGTGGGAAGAGCGAATAGGTCTGTGGTCTTAAAGACGGGACAGATAAAGGGCATTTTCTAAGCAACACACACATTTGTCAAAACAACCTATTGAGACACTCATTCCCTTGGCTCAGCCGTTTTTAAGGAAGATGACAATCAACCAACCGACCCCACTGGTTGCCTAGCACGCTGCTCCCGAGTCCCCCTCCCTTTCCCATGAGCGTCTTCTCTGGATTCTGAGGCCTAGACTTTCTTGGGGCTTGGCTCCATAGCCTCTGTCATTAGTAGCTTTCTGTGCTATGACTCAAGCTATATCAGCACCAATTTGCTATCCTGGTGCTTCTCTCATTCTGTCTCAGGAGAGGGCCTGACCTCGGATGCCACAGGTCCACTCGGTGCTTCTGAGGTCCACGGCCTCTCCAAGGCTCTCCCATGAAATATCTCATGAAACGTGGTCTCTATGGATTATGAATAATTGAGGTTTTCATATGTGTTTTCCAAAATCAAGGAACTGATTATTTAAGGGGTGCAGGTTAGTATCCCCTATCCAGAACAATTTGTGATCACCATGTTATGGATTTTAGATTTTTTTCCTTCAAATTTTGAAATGTCTGTATATACACAATGACATGTCTTGAGGGTGAAATCCAACTCTACATACATTCACTTCTGCTTCATGGATGCCTTGTATAAAGTTGCGTCCAGGTACAATCATCTGAAGGTAATTTAATCTAATATTTTAGATGATTTTGATCATGAAATGAGTTTCTTGGTGCATACATTTCCACTTGTGGTATCATCTTGGTGCTTATTAAAGTGTGTGGATTCTGGGATGTTTCTGGTTCTCATGGTTCAGTTTAGGGTGTTCAACTTTCAGTAACTTGCCTGAGGTCACGGAGTTTAAGGGCAGAGTCTAGACCGGATCCTCTTCTAACTTAGAGGGCTTGCTGCTGTGAATTCATGAGCCTTCTTCAGTTTAACACTCACATCGAGGTCTGGCAGCTCACCTGTACATCCTCTGTCCCAGAGTGGGGCACCCCGAGCAGTAGGGGCGGGGTCCTGGCTGCTGTCCTCTCTCCTTGGTTTGAGTAGCACGTGTTCTCCTGGGTTAGCTCCTTTCTTTCCATCCCTTTGCCAGAGCCACCTACTGCCACTCAAGTTGAACGGCTCAACTGCTCTTGTGTAAATGTCCCCATGCTGCTTGCAAAATATTTGAACTCAAGCTGATTGTACATGACTCCAGAAGATCTCCTGGGCAGGGCTCTATGCAGTGGGACACTGGTGATGTATGGGAGAGACTGCTGGAGTAGGTTTGGAGTCTGGGTGAATCAGTATTACCCGTTGCTCTGGATGGGCATCCCCATCCCTCCCTGTTCACGAGCATTGCCTTGTTAAGTTTTTAAGTATGGGATCTACATTTAAATATCTAGTCAGACATTAGCAGTGGCATTGTACTTAAAGCTCTCTTAGTATTCTTTAGAGACCAATGTTTAATGTTCCCCTCTTTAAACAATGGTGTATATAGGACACATTTTCTAAGTTTTTATCTACATGCATTTCTCCGAGGCTGATGGAAGATGATGAGTGTGCAGAGTCAGAGAAGGGAGGAGCTTTAAGGATCATGGGTCTGACTCTTTACTATGTGCTCTTGGGCTGAAGTCAACTCCCATGGGCTTTTGTTCTCTCGTCTAGCAATGAGAGTTTGATGCTGGTTACCTCAGAGGTGGCAAGGCGTGACTAATTTTGATGGTCATGGGATATTGCTTAGGCACAGTGGAAACACAGTGGCAAGGAAAGGAATCTGAGTAATTTCCTCAATAATTTTCTACAGAGAGCTGGAGTGGAGTGCAGTGGTTCACAGAGCATCCTACACTCATCCATCGCCATGGATACTCTACTCATACCCTGCACACACATGTGGCACCTTAAAAAAAACCAAAACAAAAATCATAGAATTTAAGTAAAAAATTATATTTGTTGATTTGTGTATGGGAAGAGAGGCAGACACCACAGCGTGCACACAGAAATCAGAATAACTCACAGAAGTAGCTCTTCTCCATGTACCACACAGGTCCCGGGGGTTAAATCAGGAAATTAGGCTTGGTGGTAAGTGCCTTTCCTGCTAGTCTGTCTTACCAGCCCCTATGTAATATTTCAAAGTTTGTTGGTACATACCCATGAAGCCAATCATTCCCTAGGAACAGGTGTACTCAAACTTAGAAAGTGGATGGCTACAATAAAAGAAATATCTGAACAGAGTATACTTTTACTCTATGAGGTTTGGAAATAAACACTTCCTTCATGTTCTGTAACTTACTTTTGGAGGAGAGGGGGGAAATTAAGATAATAAAGGTGTAAGTCTGAAAAGGTCATTGGGGAAGGTGAACTAAGTTTTGAAATTCTCACTGTAACTTGTGCATTGCTGGAAAGTTGTTTCTCTCCCATGATACCTCTTCCTCCATGCCTACGTGGCCAGCCTGTAGGTCAAGCCGCTCAACACAGTGTCTCTTCTATAAGCCGAATGCTCCCCCAGGCTTCCTAAGAAGGCAAAGGCAGAATGCTTCCTACGATTTATGCCCACTTAGGTGGCCAGCTACTGAAGCCGGACAGCCTTAATCTTTAGTTGGCCATCCATCCTGAGGAATCCACATGGACCCTGCTGAGAAGAGGGTACTTGCTCAGAGTTGATTCTGGTTACAGGAGTCTGGACAGGTCACACATCTCCTTGACTCGAGCGATCCATGTCTATGACAGTTTGCAGTGATGCTACATGGTTCACCCATGCTAGGTTGGTGTTGGGATTGTGACTTAATTTACTCTCCTAAAGGCAAGATGCACCCTGGAGGCTTAAGGCAGACAGTACAGGACCTGCCCCCTTCTGTCGTGTGCTGAGCAGCTGTGAGCTTTTGAAGAGCCGGATGCTTGTGATTTCTTTGTAGTTCATATCCTTACAGACGTGAGGAGGTGAGGAAGTGCAGGTGGCTCTCCAGGTTTCCTTGGTGTGAATTAAGAATTACCAGAGAGGGGGTTAGAGAGATGGCTCAGCAGTTAAGAGCACTGACTGCTCTTCCAGAGGTCCTGAGTTCAATTCCCAGCAACCACATGGTGGCTCACAACCATCTGTAATGGGATCTGATGCCCTCTTCTGGTGTGTCTGAAGGCAGTGACAGTGTACTCATATGTCAAATAAATAAATCTTTACAAAAAAAAAAAAAAAAAAGAATTACCGGAGAAGTTTTAGAAAGGTGAATTTCACACCCTAGTCTATAGATTCGGGCCCTAAAGTCCTTAATTCAACTCGGGAATCAGCATCTCTCAGCCATGCCATAGGTGAGGGCCTGTAGGTGGATGCTGTCCCCCCTCTCCTCCAACCAGGGATACACAAGGGGTTACCTCAGGCTATCACTCCTCACGGACCTAGCAGTTCAGATTCAGCCGAGACGCAGCAATTTGAGGACCTCTGCATCTTTCTTTCCTCCAGACTTAACCCAGACTGCTGCAAGGGCTGCTGGGAGCACATCTTGTGATTCTGGGGACTTCATACTGTTAGCATCTCCAGATCTCATTTCCTATTAAGCTAGCCTGGCACCTCACCAAGATAGCTTCCAAGTCACACAACTGGGAATATCCTGTTTCATAGTGTCAAACGGCTAGCCTCACATCGCCAATGGGTTTTACAGCTTCATTCTTAAAACTCTGGGAGGCGATAAACGGCCCCTTGGAATGGTAAGAAGGGAAGCATGGTGCCCAGACAATCCTGTGTGTGGGCAGATAAAGGGATTCCTACTTGTCTTCTGAGACCTTCTAAATCCTGGAGTAAATTAGCCTCAAAACCGAAAGATGCCCAATGTGTACAGGACATGGTGGATGGGAAAGCAGTTACTATGGAGAATGGAGGACCTGTAATCAACAGCAGAGCCCCGCCTCGACCTGAATCATTCCTACAAAATGTGCTTTTCAGCTCCACTTCACGAAAACTCACTCTCTCCTTTAATCTTGCTTCCACGAACTTCACACATATTTATTGAGCTTCTTACTTTGTGCATAAAATAACACAAATCTCAAAAATCAAGATTAATTTTGACTAACCAAGAAGCCCACTTGTTTCTGACAACTAGTTTTTTTTTTTTCCAAATGAAGTTATTGGAAATCGTAGGCAAAGATCTCTGAGAGAAGACTTTCAGAATAACAGAGAAACTTCTAAGCAAAGAAACAAAACAATCCTTCGAGTAGCAGCGCCTCACACTGGAAGGCCTTCACCCTCCAACAATTCCCAGCAGGCATCAGAAACCAAGGGTGGCTTGAAAGCCTCTTCCAAGCTATCTGTGGTGTTGAAGTGCTCCTATGAGAGATGGGTCACAATAGCAAGTGCTGCAAGTAGATCCCTTAATGAAAACGCACAAAGAAAGCTGGCATAGACTTTAAATAACGGTTATATTAAACCATGAAGAAGGCTTTACTGATGCCTACAGAACTGAAGTGATGACAACGGCTCAGCCAAGATCTGTGCTCCCAGGCTGTGCTCCCAGGCTGGTAATAATTAAAGTTCTCAGCACACAGGGGCACGACAGAGATAAGGGGTTTTGTTTGGATGAAGCAATTGACAGCTCCCTGCAAACAAGTTCCAGTAGTCTCTTAACAACCAACAGTGCTCCAGCTTACCTATGTGCCTTCCCCAAATTATCCTTTATGCACGGAATCCCTTCCCCAGAGCCTCTCCCAACTACCAAGGATTCCAGGGGCCATTTCAGCAAGGAAAGACAATGCGCCCATTTCCAGGGTCAACATCAAGCTCATTAATTTCTTTGATCCTTCATTTAGCTTTTCACCACAGCCCTATGGAGGCTCCATGTTTACCACAGGGACCTTCGGGTTTTAACCAAAGAGGAGAGGCTTGACACTGCACAACTGTTTGATTAGTAATATAACTGAGGTTTGGGTTATGCATAGGGGTGGGCCCAAGAGAAGGGCTGGAAGGAAGGATGGGGAGTGCTTAGTTGGGGCAGATACTTGGAGTCCAGCTCAGGTCCACTGTCTTTCAGTTTGTTCGCTTTATAAAATGGCTCATATTTACAAGGCAGCCAGCAGGGTCAGAAGGGATGTCTGTAATAATCAAGGAAAGAACAGCTCCATGGAAAGTTAGACGTGCGCCCTGGCCCCATTCCAGTGCGCCCTGGCCCAATGCCAGTCATGACCAGTACCCTCGGCCAACCATCCTGGAAGCCCATAGAATCTCACCTAAAAACACAAGGGCTTATGTCTCCTGGTGACTAAAGATGTGTGAGAAAGAAGACATGTAGAAGAGGGCGAGTATCTGGAAAGGTTGCCACAGTAGAAATACAGAGGCTTTCTGGGAATTTATGAAAAATATCAAACAGGCCAAGAAAAATTAGGACACGAAACAGATTTCAGAGTGAGCTAAAGAGGCGAGTGCTCCTTAACCCCCAGAATCCTGCGGAATTTAAGTCTGAGTTTACCAGAAGAAGGCCATTAAAGGGAGCCTTTAAAAGGGCTCTGCAGAATGCTGGGTCCCACCTCCTACCCACTCTCCACTGCCCAGAAGGGTGCACGGAAGTACTTTATGTCTAGAAACAAGCATTCTTCATGGCAGGTGGGACAGTCATGAGCTTCCCATGACTCATCCGTTTCTCACACATGTGCCTTCCATGAGCAGCTCCCAGCTCTGGCTTCCATGAGGAGCTTCCTACAAACTACCCATGGCTTCTTCCATCAGTCTTTATTAATCTGGCTAGGCAAGTCAAACATTCGCGGGCATCGAAGAAACCTGGGGGAGGGAGCTATTGCTCGGTGCTTGAGAACACTGGCTGCTCTTCCAGAGGACCCAGGTTTGATTCCCAGCACCCAAAGGGTGACCCACAGTCATCTGAAACTTCAGTTAGCTCCAGGGAATCTGACACCTTCTTCTGACACCTGTGGGCATCAGGCACATTTTAAGCAAAACCACTTATACACATAAAACAATTAAAAAAATTAATGCAATAATCAGACTCACCGGGAAGGTTGAATAATTGCAATTAGTGGTACAAAAATGAATCTGTGACCCAAAGGACAAAATCAGGGGAAATCCTTGAATCTGTGTAAAAAGGAGTGGGGAAGAGACAAGCAGGAGTGCAGTGGAGAGAGACAAAGGTATATGAGAAGAACAGAGAGAAGGCCACACAGGAACCCTTTACCAAAGAACCCTGAGTCAACTGGGATGACATTGCTGGACCCTTTCTGTGGAATTTTATGATCAGCAACATAATGGGGAAAATCCTAAAAGCCCCCAGAGGTGGGAAGAATCCACCTCCAAAGGCATCGGGATGAAAATGGCATCCAGGCTCCCCTTTACTTTTAAGTTGCTAGAAGACAAGAGAACAAAGGCCACGGATCCATGAAGGAAACTTAATCTGAATACATTTCCAGTTGGGGGAATTGAAGATTGTAGTCCTTTTAATACTAAAAACATCCTTATACATATATCATAACAAGGTTAAAATGATCTAAGAGAGGAGACAATGGGATTAATCCATTTGCCGTGGGAAAACACGCCAGGGGACTGAATGAGTTTGAAAGGGTACATACTATTTCTTCTGTATTTTCTAAATGAACTACCACAACCGCCTATATTCTACCCCAAACATGTCTTTCCAGAATATTCTACCATAAGCCCATTTTGCTTTTATTCTCCTTGCCTAAATGAACTTTCAGTTTATCATGACCAAATAATTTAGAATCACAAAAGGATCCTGGGACATGCATGCCGTAGACTTGATTCTCCAGGTCAACTGGAGAACATGAAGATCATGAGAAATGCTGGAAAACAAGTAGAGGACAATGGGAAATAGGCTCTAATGCTACAGTGGAACACACACACACACACACACACACAGAGGAGTCTGAAGCAAACAGAGATGAGGGGGTAGGGGGAGGAAAAGGGTCTGGGAGGAGAGAAGAGTCTGGGGGATAGAAGGGGCAGAGAAGGGTCAGGGGTGAGAAGCTCTCCTGCATGCTCTGTGGGTCTAGCCCAATTTGTAATGACTTCCATTCAAGGTGGTTTACCCTCTTCTCTGGAAGTGACACCATGGGCCCAATTCCTTATAGACTTTTTTTTTTTTTTTTTTTTTGGCCAGGAGAACAGTTCTGCTGGTATAATTTTGTTTTCTTCCCCGGAGATAGTTTTATTTGATTAACCACATCTTTTCTAGTCTCCATGTGAGAGAAAATTAAGTATTGGTGACTGAAAATATAAGCCTGTATCTACTAAGAAGCAAGTCCTCCTTCAAAGTGAAACCCCGAGCTCTCAACGCTTGATTGATATTTAACTTTTAATTAACTTTTAAATATAATTTAGTTGGAAACCCAAAATTCCAGTTTTACAGTCTTTATCTGGGCCCCAAATCTGCCCTTTCATTTTAGAGTTTGCTCCCTTATACTAAGGTAAAATTACATACAATTTGTTTCACTTAAAATATTAGTAGTGGTTATCTTTAGACAGCAGAATACTATAGTGGTATTTTCTCTCTCTTTCTCTCTCTCTTTTCTCTTTCTTTCTTTTTTTTGCGATTTCCAAATGTTCTACCCTACCAAAATTCTTTTTTTTTTAAAGATTTACTTTTATTTATATGAGTACACTGCAGCTGTCTTCAGACACACTAGAAGAAGGCATCAGATTCCATTACAGATGGTTGTGAGCCACCATGTGGTCCCTGGGATTTGAACTCAGGACCTCTGCAAGAGCAGTCAGTGCTCTCAACCTGCTGAGCCATCTCTCCAGCACCCCCTACCAAAATTCTAAACTGATTTTTATCTTTGTCATTTAAAATGAACATTAATCGAAGTCTGTCTTAGTTTCCTTTCTTGTTGCTATGATAAAATACTCTGACAAAATTAAGTTAGAGAAGGTTTCTTCAGTTTAGATTCCAAGTCATGGACCGTCACTGCGGGGATCAGGGCTGGAGCTGAGAGCAGTGAGTCACCACCCACAGTCCAGAGCAGAGAGAGCACGCATGCGCTTGCATGAGCTCAGCTCACTTCCTTAAAGCTGTTGATCCCAAGCCAGGGAGTGGTGCTGACCACTTTCAGGCTGGGTCTCCCCACATCAGTGAACCTGTTCAGGAAAATCTTCACAGACATGGCCACAAACAGTCCTGATGTGGACAATCTCGCACTGAAATTTCCTTCCCGTGTGACGCTAGTTTGTGTCAAGTTGACAATTAGAACTAACTAGTACAAAGGTCAATAATAGATGGTTCGAGAATCACACGGGGGCCAAACGACTTCTCAGGTGCGCAGATTTTCTTTTGATTGCTCAGGATGGCGAGCTAAAGAGTCCTATAAAAGTGGTACCCACAGCGTTGTAGAGGTGCTACACAAGTGAAAGCTCTGTCTGATGACCTGACTTCCATCCCCAGAACCCACAGTGGAAGGAGGGAACATACTCTCAGGTCAGTCCTTTGTCATGTGTGTATTTGCACGCACTCATGTATACACACACACACACACACACACACACACAGAGAGAGAGAGAGAGAGAGAGAGAGAGAGAGAGAGAGAACCATACATGCAGGCACACACATGCACACACACACACAGACAAACACACACACATGCACACACACACATGCATGCACAAAAGCACGCACGCACATACAGACACACTGAAATTGAAAATAAAATTGAATTAAAATGACGGTGACTGTTTTCATTGCTCTATCTCCTCCTCCAGTGTCAAGAATATATGCCTACTGCTGACGTGAAATCTCTATGTCAAGAAACACTACATAAATTTTTCCACTTGTAAACACCTTAGGACAGCTCTAATTATTTCAGGAGTTTTAATGGAGATCTTATTAATTAAAGAACCTATACAAGAGAAAGAAGAATGGTAGATTTATTCCAAAATGTTCCTGTTTAAAAAATAGTGAAATGACAGTTTACAGGCTGGTGGGAAGGGACTGGCATGTTCATTTAATACAATGGTCTTAACCCGTGCATCAGGACCTCTTTGGGAGTTGAACAACCTTTTCAAGGGTCACACATCAGACATACTGCACACCAGCTATTTATATTATGAGTCATAACAGTAGTAAAATTACAGTTATGAAGTAGTAATGAAAATGGTTTTATGGTTGGAGGTCACCACAACATGAGGAAGTGTATTAAAGGGCTGCAGCCTTTAGGAGACCCACTGCCTTAATGGGTCTGCAGCTTCAACTTGGGAAGACTGACAAGTTCTGCAGACAGAGTGGTAAAGTTGTGCCACAAATGAATGCAATCATCACTGTTGAATTGTGCGTTCAAAATTACTCAAATGGCAAAAACTGTGGATTTTACATCAGTGGAGAAAAGGTTCCTCTTCACTTTAAATCTACACTGTTGGTCTCCCTGTGGGGTTGTCAACTAACCTGGACCCCTGAGACTGAGCTACCAAAGAGCACACATGGGCTGGTCCGCGCCCCCAGCACATCTGGGGGCCTTTTCTGGACTCAGTGGGAGAGGGTCTGCCTAATCCTGCAGGGATTTCTGTCCCAGGGTGGGGGGCTGGGAGGGGCACCCACTCAGAAGAGAAGGGAAGGGGGTTGGAGGAAGAACTCTGTGAGGGGGGGATGGGGAAGGGATGGGATTTGGAATGTGAATAAATGAAATAATTAATAAAAAATAAATCTAGGCACAATACAACACGAAACCTGCTCCTTTTTGTAATATAAGATCAGTGTCTTTCAGACAACCAGTAACGCAGCCAAGTTTGCGCTTTTGGTGATCTTCCTGGCAGCACGGTGAGGGGGCAAATCCCAGCCTCTCAATGAATTCAAGTCATTGACACCCATCTGTGGGCGACTTAAGGGTCAGGGAAGGAGAAGGCCTCCTTCTGAGTAGTCTTAGTTGACTGTAAGGTGGAAACAGTCTGAGAATAAGCTGGACACATTTGAAGTTTCTTTTAAAAGGTGATTTGGATTCCACCATATTAAGTGGCTTCCGTTCTGAAAAACATCTCAATATATCAGAAAAAGTACTTGGAAGAGACTATAACTTCCATTTAAATTTTGGCTAAGCTCTCTAGAAAGAGAATGCATGGCCCTGAGGGTGAATGGCCATTTGCGGTCACTGCTGGCAAATCACCCTATAGGGGGGCTCCCAGCTTGCCAAAGTTCCCAGGCCATTCCTTCCTGGGTAGCCAGGAGGAAGCAAGGAAGGCAGAGGGACAGAGCCCCCGGGACATGGCTATGATCACTTGTAGGCATGACCGTTGCCAGCAGCTTCGGTCAATGACATTTTGCAAAGGGCCCACTTCCCCCCTATCGTCAGAGCCAACCTAACTGTCTCCAGCTGTTTTAAGACACTAGGTCGTTAGAGAGCAGAAATGACATTGTGAATTCAATTTCCATCATGCTAGGACTCTAGATGACAGCGTGCATCTGCAACACGCTGCCGCTAAGCCATTGTCAATCCGGACGTCCAGCCTTGCTCCTGACTAGAACGATTAGCGAGTGCTTCTGTTGGCTGCACAAGGATCCGGCTTCTGTTATGCTCACATAATATACACAAGTTAGACATACTTTTTCCATGTGTGAGTCGTGATAGTTTTCTTAAGAATGCTGTGTTCTGGCTAAAGACATCTCATCATTGCCTAGTACAATATTGATGACCAATGTTTAAAAATGTCAGATATTATGAAAGATAGCTATAAAGAACTACTACTAAAACTTCACTAAACGGTCCAATTTCTCATTGGTGAATTGAGTCAAAGATTTTTTTTTTCCCCTCAGAGTAACGGGGCGGGTGAGTTGCTGTTCTATGGCTGTGAAGAGACATCATTACCAAGGCAACTTATAAAAAGAAGCATTTAACTGGGAGCTTGCTTACGGTCTCAGAGGGTGAGCCCATAACCACCATCGTGGAACGTGCTGGCAGGCAGGCAGGCGTGGCACTGGAGCTGACAGCTTACGTCTGGATACAGCGGGCAGAGAGGGCTTGAGACTGGGCTTTTGAAACCTTAAAGCCCACCCCCAGGGACACACTACTTCCAACAAAGCCAAACCTAATACCTCCTAAAATCATTCAAATATTTGAGCCACTGGGGCCACCACATGAGGCACTGGTTTTTCATGAGGTCCAGGATTTTCACTAGGGCTACTGACTATAATTATATAAATATAACATAAATGAATCAGAAGGAGCGAGATCGCTAAAGTATCACTGTCCTGGTCACACATGTGCGCCTCAGTGTCTCTGACTTCCCCGTAGCTTTTCACATCCTATCTGATCAAATCCAGTTTGCACGGAAACATCTCAGAGCCTCTGTAGACTTCCCTTATGAATTACATGTCCTTAGGCTTTCTATCCATTTTCTTGATTCCAGATGGGTGGATACTCTTATGGGTCATAATGTCACTCATGGGTCATCGCCTGATATCCAGTGATCAAGTCCAACATTTTCCACTTAAGGCTTAAAGATCATTTCCTGCTCACGGTCATCTCAATGCTGAGAACTCAATGAGCACTTTCTAGGTGTTGGTCGTGATGCCAGGCTGTAGATGGTTTATCCAGGTGGACAGCAGAGCTCTGTCCTTGGTTGTGGATGCTATTCCAGCTTCCCTAAGCAGACTGTATGCTTTGCAGAGAGTGCCTGGTCCTAGCAGCACTCCACACAGTGGGGTATCTTTGATCTTTTGTATCTTTGATAAAGAACGTGTCTTGATAACTATGGACAGAACGGCTAACAGTTCCTGGTCAAGATGGGCCACATTCTGACTGCTGACAGGCCAGCGTGCCTGGCTCACGCCAAGTGTCTCTCAGAGAGAATAAGGGATGACTGGAAAACTCTCACCAGTCTACAGGCAGACGGAGGATCTTCATAGTGCCCCACTGTGCGAACGAATGAGCAGCTTCTCAGGGGAAAATGGAAGACCAGTAGGAAGGATTGAAGTTTAAGCAAATGAGAAATTTGGTTGTATTGATCTCTCTCCAGCAGAAGGCACAGAGTGCAAAAGGACGTTTCTGAGGATTCTAGAGCTCTGTTTAACTGGCACGAGAAGCCACAAGCCAGCAGGACACTTGCCATTTTGGCAGCCTGTTTAAGAGGAAAAGGGCTGCGGAGTGAGCTATTACCTCACCTAGGGGTTTCCCAAGTTTACCATTAGAGTGAAAAACGGTCCCTGAGCTTTGGGAATGGGCCAAAGGGAGTGTCAAGGAGACATCGGGCCGAAGGTTAGACAGAGTGTGCAAGTGTGGGAAAGACAGAGCGCACAAAGAGGACCAGGAAGAAAGTACAAACATGGCCACACACACAGCCTCCACAGGGAGGAACGGCAGGCAGGAGGCTGTGAGTGAGACTTCACTAGGGGCAGCTGATCATCTGCAAGCCCAGCAACAAGATGGTATACAGGCTGCTCTTCCAAATCAATAAGCAGGATGTGTTTTAAAGATCATTCGTGCTTGTGTGTGGGGGAGTATATAGTGTGTGTGTGTGTGTGTGTGTGTGTGTGTGTGTGTGTGTGTGTGTGTGTGTGTGTGTGTGTGTGTGTGTGTGTGTGTGTGTATGTGTGTGTGTGTGTATGTGTGTGTGTGTGTGTGTGTGTGTGTGTGTGTGTGTGTATATGTGTGTGTATGTGTGTGTGTGTGTGTGTGTGTGTGTGTGTGTGTGTGTGTGTGTGTGTGTGTGTGTGTGTGTGTGTGTGTGTGTGTGTGTGTGTGTGTGTGTGTGTGTGTGTGTGTGTGTGTGTGTGTGTGTGTGTGTGTGTGTGTGTGTGTGTGTGTGTGTGTGTGTGTGTGTGTGTGTGTGTGTGTGTGTGTGTGTGTGTGTGTGTGTGTGTGTGTGTGTTTGTTTTTTGCACTTGTTTAAATAGGCACACGTGGAGGCCAGAGATTGATGTCAGGATTTCTTCTTCAACTGCTTTTCCATCTTATGTTTTTGAGACAAGGTCTCTCATTGGGACCTAGAGCTCACCATTTTAGCTAGACTGGCTGTCACTGAGCCCCCAAGGACTGACCATCTCCTACTTCACCCCACTTCACCCTGACCAACAGACGTGTACAACTACATGTGGTCTTTAAGTGGGAATCTGAGCTCAAGTCCTCCTCCTTGCTCGGTAAGCTCCGCACAGGCCGAGCTATGCCTGTTCCTAAGCTGAGCAAAAGACATTTTTCCTCAGAAATTATTTCAGCTTAGGCTAGGTACTTGTATGGAAACACAAAAGCCCTTTAACTTTTGTGTTTCTAAAGTCAAAGCCCCCACATGCATATTGCACCGTTACCTTCTGTATTCTATTTACTCAGATGACCTAAAACATTAACCCCGAGCTTTTGGGCTTAAGGCTCAGAGAGATAACTTATCAGCTGGGCATAAGGACAGGGGAGAGAGACCCCACAGCAGGGCACCGGAGTCATCTTCAGACTCCCTCATTCACGTATTTGGCAGTTGGTGCTAGATGTTGGCTGGGACCATCAGCTGAAACAACTATGACCTCTCCATATGTCTGGGCATCTTCACACATGGAGGCTGGGTTCCAGGGGTGAATACAGCACATGAGATAAACAAGAGAGCTGTAGAGAGTGGGAAATTGTATCTTTTTGTGATCTACCCTTGAAATTCGTGTCGCATCTTCTCACTATGGTCCTTTAGCTGGACTAAGCTCCTTTAGGCAGGAAGGGTAATACAACAGAGTCTCTCAGAATGACAATGTTTCACAAGCATCCACAGGAGTGATTAGGATTTTGTGACCACTTTTGGAGATTATAATCTGCACTTATAATAACAGCACTTCTAGGGGGAAAATCTGCCATATTCCAACTGCAAGAGCAGATCTGCATAGTGAATGGAACCAGGGTTTTGGAGCCAAACACTAGAGGTTAGAAACTTGGGTGACACTGGAAATTTTACTATGCTCTCTGTCTCTCTGCTCCCTCATTTAAAAAGCTGGATGTTTCAGGGGGAAGTAGTTACTTTGAAAAGAACTCAGAATCTCTGTAGCCTCCTCAGAGTTGTCTATGATTCTAACACCAGGGACACGGGTCTCTAACCCTGGAAATGCCTTTGTCCAGCCTCTTGGATGATGCTGGCATCATTGGCAGATCTGTAGATGACTGACAGCACGTCAAGCTATTGCGTGCTTAAATCTGCCAGTCACTATTGGAGGGAGTTGATCCAAAAACCCCGTGCTAGGTACTAGTATTGTCTAAATGAGAAAACTGTGACTTCGATTAAAAAGAACCAACAGGAAGTGGCACAGACAGGATTTACACTCAGAATCACTTAGGAGGAGGTGGAGTCTCCGGGTGTCTGTGTGAATGGGAAACAGCATTTTTCTCAAGCCAGATTTGTGAATGAGTGAAGATAGTAAGCATTGTATTACACCATCAGAACCCAGGTCTGCTTCTTGAAGCAGAGAGCCTATTCTTACCGGTTAACACAGAAAACACGGGAGATATTTGGGTACCAGTGTAAAGATTGCTTCTAAAGAGTAATGCGGGTCCTATCTTTTGAATAACCCTGAGTATTGGCATAAGAGATATCTGTTCTCTTGGTCACTTATCTCCTGAATGGGGGACAGATAACCTTTGGCCCACTGGGAACAGCCACTCACCTGGAATCTCTGATCCTATCAGGGGGAAAGAGATTGCTCACCAACGAGGTCTCTTCTAAAGTTTGATTCTGGAATAGAATCATATGTTTTCCAGGCTATGTGACTTCAGTGAACGGTGCGGCTGTGAGGGACAGAATCCTGGTTTCTTGTTTCCTCTCCAGTTAGACTGTGAGTGGCCCATGCGCAGGGACCTGAGTTATTTTGTCCCATGTAGTATCTCTCATGTCTAGTCCAATATTGGGATACAGTAGGTGTTTAGGATTTACTGAATGCATCAAGGACGGAAGGCTCAGTCAAGAAGTCAGAGCCACTAAGGTTCTCTGTTCTAATGGTAGACACCAATCAAGGGCCATGGTAAGGAGGGACCCAAAACGCCTAACGTAATATGATGCATACAAAAGCCACCTAGCAGATGATTGAGAATTGACTGATCCTGCCACAGCTGATCAGGGTGTGACATGGGAAGTATGGGGTGCCATCACTTTTGTGGAACACTATTCGCTATTGTGCCTTCAGGATGCTGCAAATTCGATCATCACAGAACTGATCGTGGTCTATGGGAGTCCCCTTAGCACACAGTCATACTCTTTGGCATTTATGCCCAACACACGTGTAACAGAAATTAAAACATTTCAGAGTCATCATTTAAAATGTCTACCTTGATGTAGTGGTTAGTTGTGATTTTCAGCATGACAGAATCTAGGATCGCCTAGGAGATAAATCTATGGGGTAACTCAAGGTGGAAAAATCCACCCTAACTGTGGGAAGCATCATCCTGTGAGCCAGGACCCTGGACTAAATGAAAATAGAGGAAACAAGTTGAGAAACAGCCTTCATCTGGGTCTACTTCCTGACTGAGGATGTAGTGACCAACTGCCTTGTGGTCCTGCTGTCATCCTGCCCCTGGCATGGTGGACCACATCCCTTTAACTGTGAACCATAACACCTCCCTTTATTTTGGTTGTTGTTGTTTTGTGTCTGTTTTGTGTTTGTTTTGTTTTTTGAGATAAGTTTTTTCTGTGTATCCTGGATTTGGTTTGCAGACCAGGCTGGCCCTAAACTCACAGAGATCCGCCTGCCTCCCAAGTGCTGGGATTAAAGCTGGGTGCCACCGTGCCTGGCCGAATCCGTCCCTCGTTAATTTGCCTTTGTTGGGTATTTTCGTCACAGCAATAGTAACCAGGACGTCTGCTTAAGGAGGATGTGCAGGTCTCAGCTCTGCTGGAGTCGCTGACCAGAACTCACAGACTGAGAAAAGCCTCCGTCTAAGAAAGGCAACAGCAGGAACGTCTTTCACATTAGCAGTCTCTTGCCTGCAATCAAATATAGGACTTTATCATGACAGGAGTCTGTTCCATTCCAGATTAACATAGGATGATTTAATTAAAAATTGTTATTTCTATTTAATACACACGTGTGTGCCTATGTGAGTGTATGGCACATGTGTGCAGGTGCCTGTGGAGGCCAGAAGAAGCTGTCAGACCCCCGGTAGCTGGAATTACAAGCAGTTGTGAGCCTTTGACATGGTTTCTGGGACCTGAGGTCCTTTGCAAGAGCAGCACATGCTCTTAAGCACTGAGCCATTTCAGCGCAACATCAATGGCATCTATAGACATAGTTTACAAAAAGCCATACATTTAAGCACGAAGATGAAAAACTGTATTGGTCTGGAGAATATAGCACCAGTGAACTCAATATTTATCATACAACTTCTGTATGAAAGTCTCAATGGACACTAACTTTCATGGCGTCTCTTATGGAGACAATAAAAATATGCTGAAATTTGTAATGCTGTTGTTAGTTGCTTTCCACCCCAAGACACCATTTAAAGAAAAGTTGACTTCGTAAAAAATAATGACACATTCCTTTCCCTGCCGAGGTTTCCAACACCTCCATCTAGAAGCAAAGGACAGCTGGGGATGTTAGACTTTCTCCAAGTTTCCCTGCAGGTTGCCACAGAGACCCAGGCTCCAAGCAGGTGTTTTTCCTAATTCAAAGAGCAAGAACTATTTGAGAACATCCTCTTTCGTAATCCCTCTGAGGCCACAGGAAAAATTACTCAGCTTCCATTTCAAATGCAAGGGATTTGGATTTAGTTTAAACAACAGCTAGTGCAAAACCATCTTAGCTCCATTCTTCTACGCCGCTGGGGTGGTAGGAGCTGGTATAACTAAAAGGATGGCTTTGGTCTCTCTAAACACAGGACTGTGGCAGCAGCCAATGGACAGCAAATTTCCCTCGTTGCACAGAGGAAAGTCAACACTATTTTTTTCTCATTCAAAACAATGTAGGGAACGAGAGCTTCTCTGACACACAGCAAACAATAGTGACTATACCTCCTGCTCGACCTTAAATACGTTGTGCATCCAGTTCTGCTCTTTTGGGAAGGGCCTCCTTTTCCCAGCATGCTTCACATAAGCACCGCTCACTTATCTTCCCTGTGTGGATAAAGGTCTCTTTGTAAACAGCGACGGTTCTCTGTGGTGCCTGGTTTGAACTTGAGTGACCTGCCAATACTCTGTTTTCCTCATAACCCATATCTACCCAGGTAAGAGTTCCTCGGGGCAGGTAACGAAGACAAGTAAAGGATGGAGTCAGTGGGGTATTAGAGGCGATAGCAGCCGTCCCTGTCCACACCAGGTATTTAGAGCACACTGTGAAATTCTCATGGTCCAAGAATAAAATCAGATGCTGTGGAACCGAAATGAGGTTATAGACTCTGTCCAGGGGGTTCTACGTCCTGTGGCCCCACAAGCTCACATGTTAGTTACCTCCAGAGCAGACAGGATTCAGAAGAACCCCAAGAACTTGGGTGGTTAAAAACACGACATCTTTTGTTTCCACAACCCCAAACTGAAATTTAGTATTTCCTTCCATTAAAATGTGGGTCACAAACCACAGTGCCTGGGATGTTGCCAAGACGAATCGCAGATATTTGCATTTTATACTGCAGTTCTTAGACTAACTCAATTTCAAAACAGCATTCGAGAGTAGCACCGCTTCAGTACTGTGGTAACTATTGCACACGCAGGTCAGTATACGACTTAATAACATATTAACAAAGCAATTATCCCGTCATAATTAAAAGATGGTACATTTTGGTTTTATTATTTTTTATGTCTTGAGATTATACTATAATAACCTACCTCTCCTGTTCTCTTCCCCCCCTCAACCCCTTCTCTATACCCTCTCTCCTCCCTCTTCCCCTCCCCCTCTTTTTCAAACTCATGGCCTCTTTTTCTTTTAAAGATACATTTTAATAAAAAGTAGTTCCCTTTGCAACCCAGCACACTTTGTCTTATGCGTTTCATATATCATTCCGAAAAAGAGTCCACAGGCGTTACCAGACTGCCAGACATGTTCATGGCACTGAAAGGGTTAAGGCTTCCTGAAACCAGACACGGAGCCCTTTAATAATTCAGCAGCCAGGTTTCTAGAGTAAATCATTCCATGCTGGCATCTTCTGAGGCCGAAACACACTTGACCTTGAAAGCAGCACAGACTCACGGCTGCAGGTAGATGGTTCTCGAGAGCCCCCTTTTCCTCTTTTTGCCAAAAAAAAAAAAAAAGCCCTTGACTCATGGCTTTGAAAGTCCCTCTTCTCATCATGGAGGCTCTTTTCCCAACTTTATCACCGACATTTGTCACTAACACCGACTCTCTCTCACGTTTTTTATTGTTGGAATCCAGTCTCATGCAAGAGGCTGTCATACATAATCATGTTGTGAATTTAAAACCCAGGGAGAGAACCAAGAAAAATGAATGAAGGTATCATAGTTGGGACAAGAAAAGTTAAGCACCAAGTGTATGCTACAAGAGATGCCAAAAATGACAGTGCTACCTGGTCCTCTCCCTGCTCAACTGAAATGTCACGCACCAGTTGACACATTAAAGTGGTAGTGTCTGGGTTACGAGAACTGTGAGGTCAGTTAAATGACTGGAAGATGTCTTAGTAAATTCATGGTACGTACAAGCACATCAGACAGTGGACAATCCTAATGGAAGCCCTGATCAAAAGGTCCATTCACTGAAAGCTGCTTAGGAAAGAATTGATACAAGCAGTTATTCATTTACTTCTGCAGCTAAGGGCTTTCAGATTTCTCCCCCATGAGAGCAAAACATAGAACACACAATTCCGAACCCAGTAACATAAGCAAAAAACAAAACAAAACAAACAAACAAAAAACCCAACAACAAAAAAACAAACTAAAATATAACTATATCACCAACCCACAGAGCACATATATAGTGTGTCGGTCTATGTTCCTTCAGACGCTGGTCCTACCCCAGATGGCTATCTAAAACATGCCTCATTGCTGTTACATCTCTAAGATGTAGAAACCTGTTTGTCAATCTAGGCTTCTGTTTGCTTCGGAGCCTGAGGTTTCCTTGAAATTACAAGCTGCAGAAGATGCTGGCAGAACCACAGCAATGCACACACAGCCACCGGGAGCATGGCGTGTTGGAGAAATCCTTGCTAATCAGAGTTACTGAATTGCTCAAAAAAGACCTGGAGCAAATTTTTATCCAGCATTTTAAATCTACATTTCAGTTAAGGTAGACCTCGCATCAGTGTATATTTAGTTCCAGGCTTTTTTCTTCTCAAGATAATTATTTTTAAGAATAAAGATCAGAACCAGCTTACAGAGCTCCTTAGAAAAGGCCAGCCAGCCCCTCCTCTTCAGCCGGGTTTTCAGAGAGAGCCACAAAATAGCACTTCGCAGTAACACCCACAAAACAACCACAGGCATACACACGTAAAGGTCCCACCCCAACTTCCTTGGCACATTGCAGATTCTTTCTCTCTAAACAGGAAGCTGTTGACAGTTCCCCTCTTGTTTACAAAGTATCAAAAGCCCCCTTTACAATACTAACCACAACTTTCAAAGTCTAGAGCCTTTTCTCACGGTTCCCATTGTTGCTAATTATACACGCTGCAAGTGAGGTAGAAACCGAATTCCAGACTGCTGTGGGCTGACGCAGAATCAGCAGCAGCAACAAGGAAAAGTTAGCTGCTCCCTGCAAGGCGGTGCTGGAGTCACCAGACCCCAAACAACAACTGAAGGAGGGATTCCTAGAATTCGAGGGAGCAAATTTGGCTCACCCTGCAAAATGAGAATTTCTAAATAACATATGTTAGTAAGCATTTCGCAAGGAAGATTACATTTTAACCTACTCCATGGGACATTAATCCAAATTTAACCAAGTTCCAGAGACTGCCTGCAGTTCGTGACTGGGAGCTGCTTCACATTCTTTGGCTGAGTCAGTAACTGCTCTTGAAGGCAAAGTTGTAGGAGGTTACGAGGGGAGGGAAAGCCACCAGGGGCTGTGAAAACACGGAACTCCTGTGTATAAAGCAAACCGATTACCTCACGCTGAAGAAGTGTGGGGTTTAGTAGTCCATGCTCCTGCAGCCCCTGGGAAGCAACAGCCACAGCAGTAGCGACAGCAATAGCGGCAGCGGCACGGTGGCAGCAGCAGCAAGGTCCAGCATCCACCAGATTCTCACAAGCCTTTGACTGTGCGGACTCAGCCACAGACTCTGCCTCTGGCTGACGTCAAAGTCCCTGTCACATGGCCAGATAAAAGCCAAGAGAGCATTGGTTGTCGTAGCAACCACAGACTGGCTCTGAAATTATTTCAATAGGTCATCTGTCACTGATGTGTGTGCTCATGTGTGTGTGTGTGTGTGTGTGTGTGTGTGTGTGTGCGCGCACACGCGCGTCTCTGTGTGTGCATGTGTGTATATACTCAGAGTGCAAAACCATTGTGAATAGTGCCTGACAGAATCTCAACCCTCAAAGTTGTGACTCACGAGTGCCTGCAACTTTCACCATTAAAGCCTGCCTGTCCTTTCTCCGGTTGCCAGAAAATGCATGGTGTGACCCCTGGTCTTACTATCACAGCACAAAGCCCCTCCCCCTCCAGTCGAGGAAAGAAACTGCCAACATTCATGAGATAGTTTTCTTAGTGAATCAAATTCTCCTCTAAATAAACTAAGGGAAATATCTTTTAAGGGGTTGTTGGTAGAAAAACTGTATATTCCTGAAGCTGAATTCTCATCATGTTGCTAAAAGATGGAGTGGCTGAAGAATCCTGACAGGAAGCATGGTGTAGAAAGCAGGGTAGATAAATCCAAGGTTTTATGCCACCTAAAATTCGTTGCAAAAATGATGTCCAGAACACTTCCGCAAGGACACAACTTTAAAAGGACCTGAAGATTATGAGAAAAGGGGCTGGACTCATAGCAGGTCCCAAGCTCTCCCTCCCACAACTCTTGGGTCCATAACAGATTGAGGGAGTTTCGTGTTGAATGATTGGTTCAGCATCCTACGGACACTGAGGTCAGAGGAATCTGCCCACCACTGAGGAGTAAACGGTGCAGCTCACCTGTTCCCAAATTACAGCTTTATTTCCTTCAGGGCCACTTTAGAGTGCATATGACCCAGTTCGTTCTCATTCTTAATTAACAGGAAGCCAATTAAACAAAATTAAATGAAACCCAAAGGAAGGTATTATGGAAAAAGCCATTTAGAAAATGTGGACTCATTCAAAAAACAAGGGAGCTAAAAGGTGAGGAGAAGAAAGAGGTTGTTCTAAAAGGACCCTTATGTGCCTGGGTCATTAGGACTACACACACACACACACACACACACACAGAGGCACACACACACAGAGGCATGCACACATGTTCACACACACATAAATGTGCGTGCACACACACTATGAGATATGAGCAACTCTGAGGCCAGTTGGTAAAACTACACTTGTGTCAGAACAAAACCTCTTTAAGTAGAGTAGCATCTGATTTTTTCACAGGACTAATGTCCAATGTGCCTGGCCGCAGAAGCACCCATTCTATCTTTTTCTTCATCGTCCTTGACTTCCATGCTAGCCCCAAGGAGGAGAGAAGATGGATTTTTATCAGAAGTTATTTCTCTGATGCTGTTGGTTGTACCCTGGCAAAGGAAAAGGCAAAGTTAAGAGTCAGATCCTTGAATTTCAGACTGATGACGGTTGGGGATGTACCTGCTTGTTAGAATGGCAGCAGATGAACCCAGTATGTATGCAGATTGGTTTGAATGCCTTATAAGGGGCAGACTTAAGCAACAGTTCTATTTTCCAGATTTGCATTCCGTTTATAGTCCTGGTTTTCTGTTTCGATGCGTGGGTCCTAGCAATGGGTTAGGAGGGAAGAAGCCCGAGAAGATGTAGGCACCCAGGGATCAAGCTCTCCCTGTGGCTGCCTGACTCTTAGCCCAGCCTCTGAAGCTATGCAGGCTACAGTTTAACATCAAGAGAATAAAACTGCAATGTCACCCTCTACCAGTAGGTGATGTCCTCTGAAGCAAGAAATTCTCAGAAACCTCTACATTTCAATACTTTAAACAGATTCGTTTAAAACCTGGCAAAGCTTAGTACACCTTCATTCCGGGTCTCCTATCATTTTTGTATCAAGACAGGGTCTCGCTATGTAGCTCTGGCTGTCTTGGAACTCGCTCTGTAGACCAGGCTGGCCTCAAACTCAGAGATCCATCTGCCTCTGCCTTGTGAGTGTTGGGATTAAAGGTGTGGGCCATCATGCCTGGCTCTCCGGTCATGTTGTAAGTGTGCTTCACCGTATGCAGACTTAGGTGTAAATTGCTGGTATATTAAGTCAACCAGTGGACCATTATTCACCACTAGAAGATGTGTGTACGAAGATCTGTTTCCTGTAGCAGGCACCCATTCTTTTCTGTATACCACACAGGATGGAGACTTTTTGCTAATACATAAGGAAGGAAGCAGACTTCTGTAGGGTATAAAACAATAGCATGATCTCCTTGGAGCTCAGACGTTTAGCAAATTAATCTAAAGGAACAGGCAGCACACAAGTGCCTTCACCCTCGACACGGCATCACACTGAACGCGTCATCTCTTTTTCTGAATGCCAGGTCACTTTTGAGGTGAAGATGATTCACCTGGTTTTAAAATAGGCACTCAAACACAGGTCTCCCCAATAATTTTACTTGCCCAAACTAAGGCAGGTCCACCTATTATTAGTCTGACTGCTTTGCCAGGAACACATGGTAAATGTTGCTGAATGAGCTTTGCATGCCTCAGCTAGCATGTGCTTCGTGCCGCGAGGAGATAATTCTAATCAGCCCTAAAACCCCAATACTGCTAGGCAGTGACGGCAGTGATGTCAGGGTCTCTACTGTCTTCACACCAGTGGGAGGCTCTGTATCTATTCTCGGAGCTCTCTGCTTCAAATCTTATCTCTTATGATTGGACCTTGGGCATGTCACAGAAGTGCCCTAAGGCACAGTGCCCACATGATAAGGCTGTATTACAAGGGAAAGGGATGATACAATACGGACACCTGCCACAGGGCAGGGGCTTAGTGTGTGTCTGCCATCTTGTTCATCTGTCCAGCCCTGCATGTCTGAAGACCTTCAGGGCAGGGAAGTTATCTTCCTGATGCCAGCGGTGAGGACAGAGCCCAGACACAGCAAGGCTCACGGATGACTCATGGATTAGGGAAAAGAATGCAGAGCAATAGGAAGACAGGATGATTTTCTCTTTCTACTAACACCAAAGAGAGAGGCTTCCCCTGAGCCCTCTACAGCCCCAGTGAGGCAGAAGGGAAAAATAGAAGGCGTAAGTGTTGAGTTCTCACAAAATCTTCTAACAATGGATGGTTCCGAGTGAATCAGTCTTACCCCGGCCAAGTCAAAAGCAAGTTGTACGCTGACATTCTTTACTGGGTCTGCTGTTGGCGTCAGAGAGTAATTTACTTTTTAACTGGCATTGAGGGCTCACTCTGTGTGGAATGCTGCTGGATATTCCGCATATGTAATAAATCACTTCCTCTGTAACCCTTGAGGCAAGTGGGGTTCCTTCTTTATTTCACAGCTAAGGAAGTCGAGCAACTCACTTGCCTGCCCAGTGCACAGCAGGGCCAAGATTGATATTCAGTATCGCCCGAGTTTACACAGTTTTAGAAATGTAGGTGGTAAATATTTACTAAGCACAATTAAATCATCTCATTTTGTTTTATACATGAGGGTTGCTTTATTTTTAAATTCATTTTTATTTTTAAAATTATGTGTATGTGGTGTGTCTGTGTGTGAGCGTGTGCATGTGAGTGCGGGTGCCTGCATAGGCCGGAGGCATTGTGTTTGAGATCTCCTGGATCTGGAGTTAGAGGCAATTGTACAACATGGCTGCTTGGAATTGAACTCAGGTCCTCTGCAAGAGCAGAAAGTGCTCTTAGCCACTGAGCCATTTCTCCAGGCCCCAACTTTTATTATTTATTGACTGATTGATTGGTTGGGGGTGCTGGGATCAAACCCAGGTCCTCACGCTTGCTGCAGAACACTCTATCAAATGGACTACAACCCAGGCTCCCAGTTTTAAATTGTTTTACAAGGGGGAGAAAGACAGATTTTTGGCATCTGGGGATTGTAAAGTCTTTAATCTAGCCTTGGCTTAGGAGTAATAAGACATGTGGGGAAATGAAATGAGGAAGGTTTGAATGAAGGGAGGTGAATGAGGTGAGACAGTGAAAAGATTAACAATAAAATGATACCCATGTCATGGCAACCCCCGTGGGGTCACACACATAGTCACAGGCACTGCTGGTTTGCTTCCTAGCATTCGAATTAGAATTCAGGAAATGTTATCACAGAGGTAATAGTTAACACCCATTGTTTTGAAAACATGCTTGAAAGACCTTGCAGAGTCACAGTGGCAACTCTAAGTTCAAGATCAGCGATAAAAGAAAAACAGAATGTCTTGGCCTGCTTGTGTGATCAGAACTAAATACCAATAGCCCACTTGCTTCCAAATAACAGGTGATGTCGCATAGGTCTAGAGGTGGGGAAGCGTAAAACCAAGACGCCAGCTCATTCACAATGAACACCCCCACGTTCTGCATTCAGGACGCAGCCCGCTTCTAAACTACATCATAAGACCTTCAAATTAAGGCAAGGAGTTCAACACAGAACTTGGAGGAGACACAAATATTTAATTTATGACATTGAGGACATTCCGAATTATCTGCTATTTTCTCTCTCTCTCTCTCTCTCTCTCTCTCTCTCTCTCTCTCTCTCTCTGTGTGTGTGTGTGTGTGTGTGTGTGTGTGTGTGTGTGTGTACACACGCCATGGGTGTACGGACACAAGGCTGGTGCAGGTGTCCTTGTGTGCACAGGAAGGCCAGGAGAAGACACAGCATCTTCTACTGCTCACCGCGTTATTCCCTTGAGGCAGGGCCTCCTGCAGAAGCTTGGAGCTTGATCTTCAGTTAGGCTGGTAGCCAGCAAGCTCCAGAACACTCCTCTTTCCCTGCCTCCTCTCCAAGAGTTGGGTTACACATGCAACTCTTTTTGGGCCTTTACTATGTGTGTGTGTGTGTGTGTGTGTGTGTGTGTGTGTGTGTGTGTGTGTGTGTGTGTGTGTCCTGTGAGTGCACTTACCAACTGAGTGGTCTCCTAATCCCAGTGATTGGACTCCCAAGTGATGTGGAGCTTTAAAAAAATGCTCGGAAACTAAAGAGACAAACACAAACGAACAGGACCAAAGAGAAGAAATCCCAGCATCTGACCTGTCCGTCCCACCAAGCGTTTGCTGGTTCTTAGGGTCCTAACATGAAAGGTCAAGAAGGAAGGGTTCCAGGTGCTAAATCAAGGCAGAGACTTGAGTTTGATGGGCCCAGGACACAAAAGGAAGTTTAGACCTCCCAATAGTTGGAGTGTGGTGAATAGCTTATGTTTTCAGGTCTCATAAATTAAAGATTAAATCCTAAAATTAACAGAAGGTGAATGAGACCTCACAGGGCCAAGGCCCACCAGCAAATCACCATAATACCTAATTTTATTAAAGTAATTTCCCCTATTCTCATTTCCCTCTGGAGCACATAATCCCTGTCTTTATTATAATCCCATCTCTTTATGCAGATGACACCCAGGGCCTATGAACATTTTCACACATCATTTTCAAATCAATTCAAGACTCCTCAAGCATCCAAAGATATCCTCTACCAAGCCAAGGTATTTGATGGAAACAGTGAGAAGTAGAGACAGGCTCACAAGCGACATGACACATCTGTAGTCAAACAAGGGCCTGAGCGTACTTAATGTGTAGAAGGAAAGAAAACCAATGCAGGGAGTTCTCCATGTGAAAGTGAGGCCAGGAGAGACATCTCAGTAACTGAGGACCCAGGTTCAGCTTCCAGCACCACCTGTAACTCCAGCTCAGGCGATGTGGGCACTGCATGTACATGGAGAGCCCCTCCCCCCACACAATTAAAAATACAAAATAACTCCCCTAGAATAAAATCTGAGGACGCAAACCTATTAAAGCTAAATAATTGAGAAATGAGCTCTTCCCCACTTAAAATTTACGTCTGAAGAAGAAAGGTAAGAGTCAGTTTGGAGAACAGAAGATACTTGAGAAAAGAAGCAGCAGGTCTGACCTGAATTGAGTGTGGTCAGAAGTTAAAGTCTGGAATCTACAGAAAACAAGGAAGACTGCTGAGTGTGGTTGAAACGGTAAATATATAACTGGAAGAAGAGAGGGAAGGAGCAAGAACAGAGAGCAATCTTGAAAGGCAAGTGGATAAGGAATTCCCTCAGATGCACAGAAAAGCCAGACCAGGTTGGGTAATGATAACTACGAAGGAAACAGACACCATGACCCCCAGGGTAGAAAGTGAAACTGAAATGCAGAGAACACTTCATTTTTTCCCCACTCTTGGCCAAATACTAAAATCAATAAGACAAACAACACATTCAATTAAAATACAGTGAAGACTTAAACTTTAAAGATAAGCCAGGCATGATGGCACTAGGGAGGCAGAGGCAGGTAGACTTTTGTGAGAATAAGGCCAGCCTGGTCTACATTGTGAGCTTTAGGCTAGCCAGGGCTATGTAGTAAGAACTTGTCTCAAATTTCCACCCCCCAAAGATAATAGAACAATAAACTTTGAAATCACTAGTATAAGAAAATAAGTGCTAATTGAAGCATATGGGTACGTTTGTGTGTGTGTGTGTGTGTGTGTGTGTGTGTGTGTGTGTGTGTGTGTGTGTAGAAGATGGATGCCCTTTAAAAGAGGAACATGGAAGGGCTTCTGTTCCTAAACTAAGTGCAGATTAAGAAGAACACTGTTCCAAACCTGTGTGAGATCACACACATAGGTCTAATGGCTACAGCCTCAGAGTCCTCTATAGAGAAAGGAGGGACGCGAGTAGCTAAACACACAGTGACTAAACGTGTCTTAAAATTTGCAAGAATAAGAACTTTAAAAATTCAAGAAGACAAAACCAAAACCTCCAAATAGGACCACCCATACCTAATAGGACCAAGACAGACCATAATTAAGATTCTGAAAACTAAAGCCAAATTAAAAAAATATATATTAAAAGTAGCCAGAGAGCTATGGCACCTCTTCTATAAGGAGACACAATTAAAATGGCAGCCAACCTCTCCTGAGAACCACAGAAGCAATAAGGACGCAGCACATTTTCAGTTGCTGGAAGAAAAGGACTCAGTTTAGAATCTCATATTCAGAGAAAAAAAAAGATATTTTTTCAGTAATAAAAATGAAGTTAAGGCACTCTCAAATGATTAAGAAACTGAAATAATGTGTCACCCACAGGCTTACCACAGAAGATGGACTACAAGAGACTCGCAATCAGAAGGCAAGTATCACAAGGAATCCTGGCATGCCGTGAAGGAAGAAAGATCACGAAGTCAGTAACAGCTAGAAGTAATAGATTTCTCTCTACTCATTTTATAAATTGTTTGGCATTGGAAACAATCAAAACAATGCCTGCTGTTATTCTAAATGCATATACAGGGAATAGTTACACTAATAGAAAATGTAAGGACATGAAGTTTCTGCATGCCAGTCGGATTGGTAAGAAGAGAAGAACACTGGCTTGTGAGAAGTCGTGCTGTATATCGTATGGAGCAGTCAACAAGAAGGCTACAGTCGGAGATGGGCTTAGAACAGGCAGCGAATCTCAATGACGGCAGAGCAGTGTTTTGTCAGCCACAGAAGGTTCAGAAAACAACAAACTAGAACCATAGGAAACAGAAACAAAAAGTAAATGGAGAACTTAATCTTCACAACATCGACGATTGTATTAAATATCGATGGTGCGACTATATCGTATAAAAGACAGAGACTAACTGATTACACTTCTCAAAAAGAAGCCAGTAATCTGCTGTCTACAAGAAACCCCCTCCCTTCAAAGACAGTTGTCGGTGCGTGGTGAAGTTTTACTTACAAAAGACAGAAAAGGATGCATTTTGCAACCACTAATTGAGAAGGCAAGAGTGGGTGTATAAGTTTTAATAAAGACACATTTAAATCTAATTTAAATTCTTAGAGACAAAGATGGCCATTGTTGGTATCAGGAACTGGCTTTACGGTTGGTTGCAGATGGCCTCTGAACCCAGAAATGACGGTGATGTCACCCATAGGTGACAGAGACCCACGTCATCTGATGCCATGGCAGTCGCCATACACTCCCAGCATCCATTTGGTTTATCTCCCACCTTTACCTGCAAGCGGTTACCTAACTGCATAAATAAAAGGCAGACCCTTCCTGACCTTCGCCCCTCCTTCTCTCTCTTTTCCTCCTTTGCCTCCGTGGTCCCCTTTTGTCCCTTTCCCCCCACAATAAACCTCTCTTTCATGGAACTGCGTTGGCCTGGTTTAGTCTGACCGGATGCGAGCAGCAATTCTATCACAACAGCCATGATATAAAAAGCCATCTTAAAAGTTTCAATCACCTAAAAAGGCGCATCATTCTAAATGCATGTGCACTGAGCAACAGCCATGCAAAGTATTTGAAGTAAAACCCTGCAGAAGTGAAAGAACAGGTGACCGCACAATTACAGTTCTAGCCCCTCTGCTCCCTTTCAGTCCTGGAAGTAAGCCGGGTCTCAGATATGCTAAGCACTTACTCCACCACTGAGGTAACGTCCTCGTCTGTTGGAGACAGCAATGTCTTTTTCTGATTGGTAGAAGGAAAGAAATGAACGAACAAGGAAACAAATGAAACAGCTCAACGCCATCAACTGATGGGGTTGAACCGGCACGTGTCAGGGTGCTTCTCTACCAGCAGGTGCATGCTCTTCCTACCCAGCCAAAAATCCACTGAAAGACACCACCCCTGAGCCACAAAGTTAATGTAAACAAATTAAAATTATAAAGAGGGTTCTCTGACCAATGTGGATTCACAGTGAAAACCAAAAACCAAAAACAACAGGAGAAACCTCCAAATATGTGGAAACTAGGAAAATATGCTTTGAAAATAATCACAAGTTAAATAGAAAGTCATATTTAAAACAAAAAATTAAAACTCAACTGAAAATGAAATTACAACATTCTCTCTCTCTCTCTCTCTCTCTCTCTCTCTCTCTCTGTGTGTATGTGGTGAACTTAATACAGTGTTGGAAGAAAAAGCATGGCACTAAAAGAAAAGATTAGAGAAAAAAATTCCCCCACAATAATCTATTTTTCAGTATCAAGATGAGCAAGATAGCTGGGCATAGTGGCTCACACCTTTAATCCCAGTGCTCGGGAGGTAGAGGCAGGTGGATCTCTGAGTTTGAGGCCAGCCTGGTCTATAGAGCCAGCCAAGGCTACACAGAGAGACCCTGTCTCCAAAAAACAAAACAAAACAAAACAACAACAAAAAACAACCAAAAGTCAATAACCAAAAAATAAAATAAAAAGAAAGAAAAGAAGACATGTTAGACATAGACATAGGCAGAGTAATGTTAATAAAAGAACAGAAATAAAAATAATTGAAAACAGAAAAAGTAACAAAACCGAGGATAAGCTAGCTATTTAAAACAGGCTTGATCAAGACTGAAGGGAAATTAGGTCTACAGACAAGTCACCGTCATGAAAGGGATGTCACTATAGAGTCATTATGTAGATGTGGCAGTGTTACAGCTATTAAATTGATAATTTAGGAAAAATGACTCATTTATGGAAAATGAAAGCTATCAAACCTTACCCAATATAAATACATGGTTTGAACTATTAACAACATTGAAATAATAATTGTATACTTCTTCTAGGAGAAAAACTCTATAACTACAGGAGAATTCTCAAGAAACAGAGAAAGGCTCGACACTACTTGTACACGATGATCTCCTCAAAAAAAAAAAAAAAAAAAAGGAAAAAAAAACCAACAAACACAAAAAATGCTTCAGTTTTTTAGATATATGGTATGGAGGCCAGAGTCAAAGGCAATATAAAGAAATCCATATGGAGTGTTGGGCAATGTAATCCCTAAGTATACACGCAAAGGATTGTACACTGCAATCGTTCAAGTTTGTTACCATTGCAAACGTATACACAAACCCCATACTTCAGAGAGAAGAGTAAACATTTTCTCTCACATGAGGAACAAGGTGAGGCCAAGCACAGTTATTCAACAATAAACCAGAAGTTCTAGAAACCCAAGAGAAGTAATGCAGAGAGAGCTGGTCAAAGCACCCCACCGGCATGCACAGCAATGTCAGAATAAAATCTTGCTTTCTGCAATCAGCGTACATTACTAAAAATAAATTAAACTTATCCATCCCCCTCAAAGAAATTCAATTTTGCAGACTAAAAAGGAAGTAATAAAAATGTTCTCTATTAACTCTGGATGAAGTAATTATCTGTTCAGAAAATACTAGAGAATTCATAGCACAAACAACAGTGAAAAATCCTCTACGGTTAACGGGTGGATTCAAGAAGGTTGTGGGATGAAAAATAAGTACAAAAATAAAATGTATTCCTGTGAATTAGTAACGGGCCCCCAGAAACTGCATCGTAAAAATTAATGGCATTTACAGCACGTTTGTAAAACTGTGCAAGGGTCACAGCGAGAGGAGTTAAGGAAGGCTCCCGTAACAGAGAGGAGCTGTGTGTACACACCGGAAGACGCAACATAGTAAAGGCTTCAGTGTTCCTTCCACTGATATGCAGGATCCACTTGCTTCTGTTAAAAACCGAGGCAAGATTTCTCTAGTAGATATAACCGAATTTGTTATAAAATGATGTGGGAAAAGAATGGAATTCTAATAGCTAAGATAATTTTGGATAAAACAATTAAAACGGAAGAGGCCATGTTACCTGATTTTGAAACGTATCACATGGGTATAATTACCAAGCGTGTGCGGCACTGGCTTAAGGAGAGAAACAGATCAATGCTCCGGGGGGAGGAAGACTAGGAGCCTCAGAAGTAGCCTCTGTGTACGCATTAAAGCATGAGCAGACTGTGGGGGAGTCGCGCTGTTCTTTGTCTTGTTTTGATTCAGGCAGGGCTTTAGTGTACCCTTCAGGCTGGCCTCAATCTTAGGGTCCTTCTGCCTCCACTTCCTGAACACTGGGAGGACTACTGGATTCCTCCTGTTTCCTTGCCCTTCCCCCGGTGGTCTTGAATTTGCTCTCTAGCCCAGGCTGGCCTCCTTCCCACAATCCTCCTGTCTTAGCTTAACAAAAGTCAATCGTGGAAGTGCAGGCAGGCCATGTACCACCGCCATTTCTGGCTCAGGCCAACTGATTTTGGCCATCATGTAGAAACAATTACATAGACTAAGGTAATTCTCCTCAGCATAATGTAATGGAGCAATTAGTTATCTATAGGGGAGAAAGAACCTGATCCCGAACCCCTCACCTTACGTACAAATTCATTAGGTGGGTATATGGAGCTATACAACTTGGAAAAGAAACGTTAAGGAAAATTTGGGAGGTCTACGCATAAGAGACACTGAGGTCCAACACTAAGGCACAACTTATAAAGGAAGAGAGCTATACATTGCACAAGGACCTGCTAAGACCATGAGATGTCCAGGAGCAGACTGGAAGGACACATGATTCATACCGAGGCCTCAGGAAGAACCCCCAGATCCAACAGTGATCAACCCAGCTAGAAAAGGGGCGAAAGACATGCGAATAAGTGTTATCAAGAACACAAAAAGTAGGCACACAGAGAGAGTTTTCATGCCCCTACTTGTAAGAGTTTTTCTGTATTGTCACCTTGACTAGACTTAGAGTCACCTGGGACACACACTTGCAAGTGTGAGGGCATTTCCTGAGAGGCTTAACTGAGGAGGGGAGACCTGCCTTGTAGGTAGGTAGCACCATTTACAGATGAGGACCTCAGACTGAGTAAAAAGCCTTATAGACATATTCCCCAGAAAAACAAGTATGCTTGATTTTAAAATCTCCTGAAAATCATTATTACACTTACATACACATAAATATTTAAGGATTTATTGTATCTGTATGTGTGAGAGCTTGTGTGTGTATGTGTGCATGTGTATGCCATGTGTGTATCAGTGCCTGTAGAAGTTGTCAGAACCCCCTGAAGTTGAACTTACAGATAACTGAGCATCTGTGTTGGTGTTGGGAACTGAATCAGGGTCCTCTGCAAGAACTACTAGTGTCCTTAAACTGAGCCATCTCTCCAGACCATATATACATATACATATACTTATACATATACATACACACACACACACACACACACACACACACACACATATATATATATATATAAAATGGCTTAATTTCATGGAAGCAGATGGGAAGGAAGGGAGAACAGTGGGAACAGATTAAGAAAAGACCACAATGATTACATATATATATATATGTGTGTATAATGTGTATATATATATATATGTATGTATAATGTGTGTGTGTGTACAGCATATATACACATGTCCCAATAAAATGTTTCTTTGAACCTAACGAAAAATAATAGCAGTAAAACAGAGTAGACAAATAAACATCACCATCATACGGGCATCCAAGAATGAAGAAATATTTATTCAGGAGAATGTAGAACTCTGAAAAAGCACTGAGGTCCGTCCCACAGCACTAGAGTGATTCCTCCGTCTCTTCTGAGTCCTCAGCTCAGTGTGATAGTCATTCCTTTCTGAGAAGGCGGGCATCCTTTTTCTTCAATTTTAAACCAAGGGACAAGCCTCTCCCTAGGAGAGGCAGACAACTAGCAGCTCTCCAGCTCCGAGGTTGAATCCCTTGTACACATAGCCAAGAGACTGGGGGGCTTCTTCCTTCTCTCTTTTCAAAAAGAATGCCCTTAAAATGTATTATTACTATCTATTGTCACCATCAGTATTATTCCATGTATGTGTGCGCACACGCACAGCATGTATGTGGAAGTCAGAGGACAACTTTCAGTTCTCTCTCCCATCATGAGTTCCAGGGATCCAGGGATTGAATTCAGATGCAAAATTTCTTTGAAAACAAGAGTTCACAGTACAGGAGAACCTCATTCAAACAGCCATTGATGCAAAGACTTAAAAGCCTGAGGCAGGAGAATCATGAGTATGAAGTCAGCCAGAGTTGCCTAGTTGCCACCCTAACTTGCATAATGAGACTCTAAATCAATAAGGAAAATATTTTAACCAACTGAACAGATTAAAAAAGCAGTGATAACAGAGGAAGAGTAAGGAGACTGATGTCCCAAACCTCCACATTTACAGTGCCTTAAAGGGGCAGCTTTTCAGAAAAAGTCATAAAACAAAAGAGCATGTGACAGACAGACAGACAGATGAGATTGGTAGGTAGACAGATAGGTAGACAGACAGACAAACAGGTTATAATGTAGACAAAATAGCCGCATGTGAGAAGATCCAGTGTGGTATTTGACAGACTTCACAGCAGCCATTATGAAGATGCTAAGTGAGCAAAGGAAGCCATGGTTTATGAGATGAAAGAAACTACCATGGCAGTGTCTCATCAAATGGAAAACACCAAAGAGAGGCCAAAGTTGTGTGAAAGAACAAAATGGAAATTCTAGGGAGTTTCCAGAAATGCTGGAGTTAAACTTCAGTATAGGAAATGAACAGAAGAAAAAAGAACCCATGAGGTTGAAGGTGGATTAGCAGGGATTATGCAACACGCAGGACAATGTACACACACACACACACACACACACACACACACACACACACACAAGCTTCTCCAAATGAGAGAAAAAAGTCTTACCCTGTGCCTCCAATACACTCAGTGAAGTCCAAGTGGGTTAGGCACAAAAGGTCCTATCCACACATACTATAGGGAAAATGCTAAAAGACTAAGACAAAAGAGAATATTGGAAACAGCAGGAGAGGTAAGTCACTTACTGAGAACTCTGGGGATTGCAGTTCAGAACCCACAGAAAATCAAGGCAGGCAGTATAGCTCTCCATCCCAGCACGCAGGGCATTGAGACAGAAGGTCCCCAGGGAGAGGTGGCCAGCTAGACTAGCAGACTCGGTAAGCTCTGAGTTTAAGTGAGACAGCCTGCTTCAACACAGAAGGCAGAGAGTGATTGAAGAGCACATCCAGTGTAAACATAAACACACACACACACACAATACACACATATACACACATACACACACACACGCACACACACATACACACATACACATACACATGCACACACACACATACACACACATACACACACATACACACATACACATACACACATATACACACACATATACACATACACATACACACATATACACACATACACACACATACACACACATACACACACACACATACACATACACACACGTACACATGCACACACACATACACACATACACACACACACACACGCACACACACACACACACACACACACATACACACACACACACACACACACATACACACACACACACACACACACATACACACATACACACACACCCACACACATACACACACATACACACATACACACACTTACACACACATACACACACATATACACACACACACACATACACACACACACACACATACACACATACGCACACACACATACACACACACACACATACACACACACAACACACACATACACGCACATACACACATACACACACATACACACATATACACAAACACACATACACATATACACACGCACACACGCATACACACATACACACACACATACACACATACACACACACACATGGCCATATGTATGAGGCCATGAACACACATGCATACATACCATGTACAATGCATATGAGTCTACATGTCCACACATGAGAACATGGATATACATACATGTGTGCATATACATACACATAATAAAAGAAAACTCGCTCATTACCTATAAGGGAACAAGATTAACAACTTATCCTCCAACAGAAATACTAGAGGACAGAAAGCAGTAGGAAGGCATAGTCATGCGAGTGGCTGAAACCACGGAAGGAATGGTCACAGAGAATGTTGAGACAATGGTGCACCTGCACCTCACAGCATCTCATGCTTGGTGGCTTATGTGTTTAAAGCCTGCGTTTCCACTTCGTACACTTGATGACACCTAAAACTGCAGCACAGCATTGTACTTGCTATTATGATTGCTCTGTTTTCAAAAACGAGAAAATAGAACAGAAATAGATTGGCTTGCTGATATTAGCTTTTCTCCTAAGAAGGCGTCCATTAAAAAAGCAATACCACAGGGAGATAAAGAGATGGTTCAGTGGTTTAAACACTGGCTGTTCTTTACAGAGGACCCTCATTCAGTTTCTAGCATCTACATGGCAGCTCACAATTTTTCTGGGGGATTCAGAGCCCTCTCTGACCTCTGTGGGCATCAAGCATGCATATGGTACACAGACATACATACTGAAAAAATGTTCATACACATAAAGCAATCTAAAGAAATAGTAGTAGTAATAATAATAACAATAATAATAATAATAATAAACATCACATACAAATAACTACTGACACCTAGTTTTTCAAAGATGCTTCTATAATGATGTTTACACAGGCATATATAAAACAAGTGTCCTAACATTGCAACCAATGTGAATCTTGCTTCAATAAAATCCAGTGTTTGGAAATCACAGTAGAGTAGCTGCAGTGATGGGTCAATGGTTAAGAACACTGGCTGCTCTTCTAGAGGACCTGGGCTTAATTCCCATCACCCACATGGTGTCTAACTACCTGTAACTCCAGTCCCTAGGGATCTGCCACCATCCTCTGATTTCTGTGGGCACAGCACTCACTTGGTACACAGACATACACACACACCCAAACACTCATACACAAAAATAAACAATTTAAAAAAAATTTAAAAGTCTTGATGTAGCAAAAATAATCAGGAAAATCAAAGCTTATATCTTCTGATGTCTATAAAAAGTTAATTTCAGAAAAAAAGCCTGTGTTGTTGTTTTTTTCTCAGAAAGTCGTCTGTCTAAAGGATGTGGACATCAATATTCTTTAGATCATTCAGCTACTGATTTAAGTTATTCTGTTTGGGCAATGTGCCCAATGGATATTCCTCTGCTCCCACCCTTATCTCTGGAAGTAATGAAGACATCATTTTTCATAGAAAAGAGGAATTCAGGTCATCAAATAGCTGACATTAAACTAGCAATCTCTCAGACCACCTAGTCTTGCCAAATGTTTCCAGCTTTGAAAATGGATGAAGGAAGGGGCCCAGAAGCAAAATGAGGATGGACCGTGGAGTCTGGGCAGTGACAGGAAATGGATCATCCATTAGAGTCCACAGCACTAAAGCTCAGTCTTGAGTTTAGCCCAGTGAGACCTGTTTCAGGACCTCTGATCTGTAGACGTGGGATATAAACATTGGTGTGCCCTGCAGCTGTGAATCCCCAGTGGTTTGTTACTGCGGCCGCAGGAGAGAAACATGAACACATCGTGGAATGAAGACGAGTCCTGCCTGGAGGAGCTTGTGGGGAGAAGGGGAGAGAGTCAATGTCGCAAAGGAAGTCTAAGGAAGTGCAGTGGGGTTTCAGGTTTTGGCAGAGGGAGTAGTCCTTCCATCCGAGAGCAAAACCACTCTGCAAGGACTGTTGAGTGCCTTTAGGAAGCCTCCTTGGGACAAAGGGCAGCCTAGATGTATAAATGTTTCTTCTGTTTCCTCAGATGATGGGATGGGATGAGAGCCACACCCAAGCTTTATGAGTACATGGCTTGGACTGAGCCCAGAGTATTTTTAACTATCTCTAGGCCCAGGCCCAGAAGCTTCTAGCCGCTATACAATCTAATCTTCTGTTACCCCAGACCTTGAAAACTTCAGCTTACAGCCTCCATCTGCTAACCTAGGCTTTGAAGTTTTCAGCCTTTGAGACTTACTGCTGAATAAGCTCATCATTTCTAGCTCTTTCTGAACTCTGGCTGGCTGGTTCAACTCAGCTGTTCTGGTTCAAACCCCTCTCTAAGCTGACTGATTCAAACTGGCTTCTCATCAAAATTTCTCTGCTTGGCCTCAAACTAACTCAGGCAATCTGCTCTAATCTTCTGGCTTCTTCTGGCTTCACCTGCAACCAGCCTCTGTAGAGCTGTCCCTGGTAAAAATGGCTCCTCTCCCTCTCTCTCTTGGTGCTGTCCTCTTCAATTGCCACACTTTCCTGTCTACTCTTGAGAGAGTTGGGCATATTCTATCTCTGACTCATTCTGTCAAATCTCTCTCTGATTCACCACTTTGTCTGCCTCTCAATTAGACATCACTTTCAAACGTGGCTGTTTCCTTCTACAAACTAACTTCACCATCATTGTTTGGGATTAAAGGTGTGTACTAAGGGTGTGTCTGTATTCCAGTTGGATCACACAGACCTAGAAGTCTTTGGATGTGATCTCTTGCCAGAGCAGCCACATCGCTGGATTAAAATTCCTCTAAATAGATGCCTTTAGCAGTTTTTTTTTTTTTGTATTCCAGGTCAAAGGTTGTGTTAAACAGCAAGCAAGAAACAAAACCAAAGTCTATAAGCTGTGGGTTTTTTTTCTTGTTTGTTTTTTGTTCCGTTTAATGGTATTTGAAGGTTTATTTATTTATTTATCTCTATTTTATTTGGGTATGCTTCTACATGTACATCTGTGCATCATGTGTGTGCCTGGCGCCAGCAGAGGCCAGAAGAGGGAGTCAGATCTTCTGGAACTGGAGTTAAAGGGGGGTGCACACCTCCATGTAGCTTTAAGGAGCTGAATCCAGGAGGAGCAAGCGCTCCTGACTATGGAGCTACCTCTCCAGGCTCAAGGCAGTGCCTAAATCATCTCCACAGAAGGTCTGACCAGCATTGCAGGACAGGTTTGTCCCCAGAAAGGCTGGGATGGTAAATATGTGAGTTGTCCCAAGGAATCCTCTTGTCAAACCTGCCTGGAGGCCGTGGCAGTCTTTTGCATTTGTTGTGTGTGTGTGTGTGTGTGTGTATGCGTGTGCTTATGTGTGGGTGTGTGTATGCGTGTGCTTGTGTGTGGGTGTGTGGTATGTTTAAAACATAAACATCAACTAACAAATAACTAAGATTCAAGTTCTCTCTGAAGAGGCCATGTGGTTATTCAAGGATCACCAGTGGAGATCGAATTGTCTCATTCCAGCTCGTTCCCAACCACCTCCAAACCTTCCACAACTTGATTTCCTCCATGAAAGTGAGATGCTCATTATCAAGTTTCTGGTAACACAAAGCTGCCCATATTTTCTGAGACCTGCTATGATATTAGCAATTTCAACAAGAGCCAAGAGTCACTGTGCCCAGGTATGGCAGAGACAGGAGACTAAGACATCTCTTAGAGACTTGGTACAGGCCTTTCCTCTAGGCAGGTATTCTCTACATCACCGCTGCCTTTTCTCTAAGCATATTTTAAAAGAAATTTTCTTATAAATCCTACTTCAAGATAGAAATGATGGGTGTGGAAAGGCAGATGGATAGGTCCTTTACCAAACAAAGGGGAGTCTAAAGTCAAGATGAATGGAAGAACTTGTATTTAAAACATATTTATTTGTAAATACTACAATTATTAGTGTTAGTCTTATGTGTATGTGTAGAGGGTACATGGGGTCCGTAGAGCATGTGTGGAGTTGACAGCCTTTGGGAGTGGGTTCTTTCCTTTCACCTCGTTGAACCAAGCTCTCTCTTGTTTCTATCAGGTTGTGTATTCCTGGCTAACTGGCTCACGAGTTTTCTAGCAATTCTCCTGTCTCCGCTTTCCACCTCGCCATAGGCATTCTAGGATTGCATATCTATGCACCACAACCAGCTTTTTATATGAATTTCAGGGACTGAAGTCAGGTCGTTAGTTTGTGAGGTAAACACTTTCCCTTACTGAGCCATTCTGTTGGCCCTGAATAGGTTTCTAACCCATTAGTGCCATCCACTTGAGAATGAGGAGCAACAGAACCCTCTCTAAGAGTAAAGGCCGTGGAGTCAGAACCTCACCAGCATGTTTCCAGCCATCTCCTCCGAATTCTCCGGACCTCCCCAAGGCCTGCAAGCCCTTTAGTTCTCGGAAGCACATCGGCATCATGCCAACACCTTGCTTTTTGCCTCAGCTGCTGTAGGAGACATTTTCTGCTCAAATGCAAAGGTAACTTAGACAATCAGCCTGGGTGTCCTTTCCACAATTAGCTCAACTAACATCTCAAAAATCGAAACAGACCTGGGACACGCCAGATCAATGGATAGATTCGTTTAGACTTTTTAATGAGTGTTGTCTATGTCTATGAAAAGCTGAAGGATAGGATGCTAAACGAAAAAGACACGGACCTTGGCCGTGTGGAGTTTCATGGTTGTCAAAAATTGTCAATAGGCTTTCTAGCAATTCTCTTGTCTCCACAAAAAAAAAAAAAAAAAAAAAAAAAAAAAGCATCGTTTGCTTAATGATGATGGCTACAGAAAGATCCAATGCTGGCCCAAGAGGATCTAAGCAAGCTTGGGGTTTCACTGAAGGGACCCCCAGGACACTGAGAATTAGCTGGTTTCAACGTAGCAAGCAGTGTGCCTCATGGATCGATACGTAGCTGGCAAGTTAGCAGAACGGAAAGAGAGCATAGGGTGGCAGACTGCTAATATGAGTGCATGGTAAGCCAGGGCAGTGTGGAATATCATATTGTTGATATAGTGGTAAGGATTCAATGTGTGCCCTTGCACATGCTGGGCATGAACATCCTCCACCGGGCTACATTCCCTACCTGGTCTTTTTATTTTAAGACAGGGTCCCGCTAAACTGCCCAAGCTACCACTGAACTTGTGATCCTCTTGCCTCAGTCTCAGAAGTATCTAGGATTAAGGACCCACCTTTATGCAACAATTTGCAAGCCAGAGGAAAAAAGGGGTAACCAAACTCCTGATTAACATGTGGTCAGTAGCAGGTGAAAGTGGGGAATTTAGGCCATCTGACTTCAAGGTGAATAGAAGATTTTAAAATAAGGCTTTTAAAGATTTTATTCCTCATTTCTAAAGATAACACATGCTAATTATAGAGCCAAAAGACATTCTACATTAGCAGGCAAAGGCACTGTGAAAATGCTGCTCAGGTTGCAGAGTCTGTGACACAGAGAAGACTTGTGTCCAACATGATCAATCCCAGGAACAAGACATTGTAAATATGCGTTTAATCGTTAGGTTGCTCTAGTATACCTTAGAAAATCTAGGGTTATGATAAAAAAATCTTTAAACTAAGGGCCCCCTGCCCTTCCAAAATGTTGGCAACTTGCTCAGTTCTTACTATATTAGTTGAAGATTTGAAGGTATTTATGCCCACAAAATGTCTCTGGAAAATGCTATCAGGATACATAACCTGAATAAGTCATATTTTAAAACAATGAATCAATGATTAATAATCTTCCTAAATGGGAACGTAAAGACCAGATGTTTTCACTAGTGAATTATGCTAAACAAGGATGAAGTTACAGCAATTTTCTATGGTGTCTTAGAGGATTAAAGCAAAAGGAATCCTTGCTATCCCATTCCATAAGGCCGACGTCACCCTAACGTTGAATCCTTACAAGGAAACAGCAGAACAATTCCTCTCATGGATACAGTTGCAAAAATCCTCAAGGAAACCCTGCAAATCCAACCTAGTAGTGCTTAAAGAACTGTATGTAAGAAGTCAGGTGCAGCTCATGGTTTTCACATGTTTATGTAATCAGTCCCAGGAATGGGTAAAAACAATGTTTCATATGATCATTTAAAAAGGTGCAGCAAAGCTCTTGACAAAATACAACATTTGTTTCTGATGAGAACTTTCAGTAAATAAGACTAAAAGAGACCTTCCCAACTTAGTAAGGAATAACTTCAGAGGACCCAAAGCTGCTCACACTTCAGCGTCTGATGCTAAAACTTCCCTATCAAGATCAGCAACAAGGTAGCAATGGTGCCCCGCATCACCCCTCTCCAACATTCCTGCGAATACTAGAAAATTCAATAGAAAAGAAAAGTGATATTGAAAGTAAGAAAAAACATCTGTTTGCAGATAGCACGATCCTATGTAACAGAAATGCAGATGAAGGCCAGGAAGTGGTGAATCATACCTTTAATCCAGGTACTCAGGAGGCAGAAGCAGGTGGATCCCTGAGCTCGAGACCAGGCTGGTCTACAGAGTGAGTTCTAGGACAGCCAAAGCTACACAGAGGAACCCTGTCTTGAAAACAAACAAACTAATAAGTAAATAAAATAAAAATTAAAAAGGAGAAAGAAAAATGCAAATGAGTCAGCGATCTCTTCCTGAGAAAGTAAGGACAGCAAGACTGTAAGACACAAGGTTTGTTACAAACATGACTACTTTTCTCATGTTCTGTATATTAATGGGCATGTAGAATTTGAAGTTAAAACCACAGTATCATTCCAGTTAGCATCTCCTAAAATGAAATTCCTAGGTCTCACCTAACTAAATACGTACAAGGCACAAGAAGAATGCTAAAACTCTATTCCACGTCAGAGACGAGGTAGTGTTGCCAGTGTCACCTCTCCCCAGCACGTGGGGCAACATGGCAGCCTTGTTCTGAACACACAGCACGCACATTTTACCCTGTGCCTGCTGTCACTCCAGAAAATACCGACACTGCCCAAGACAGTTCAGCGCAGATTCAAGGCTGCCTCGGTTATGACCTGTAGTGATTTTAATGTACAAAGTTTTTGTCCAGACCAAGTCATTTTGCTCTTACAGAAAAACAACAATTTAATTCCAGAAAACAAAAGCTGAGTATCTTCTTGCCATCACTCCTCAGCACGTATGAAATCAGTGTCTTCGGATTGAATTTTGTTATGAGGTCCAATTCTTTAAAAATTGTCCTTTGAATTGTCGACTTGAATTTCATTAAAATCATTAAGTGGATTTTTGGCTTAAGACCGAATTCCCAACAATTTCTGAAATGGCCTTAAACATTTGTCATGTTATGCAAAGCAGTGTTCTCAGCAATAATGATTATAAAATCAAAATATTAATTAGCTGAAAAATATTGAAGATACTATTCCCTCTGCAGTATCAAATATTCATCCAAGACCTACTTTTTATGTAAAAATAAACATGGCCATCAATCTCATTAGTAATAACTCTGCTTTCACATTTCATGAATGGTATAATTATGTGTGTACCAAGGAATAATTTTTAAAATAAACATTTTGCTTTCTCTTCCAGTCCCAGGCGCTGTGGGAGCCGCGGGTTACTATGCAGACACCGCCACGTCCAAGAACCATACCACACACAAACGGTCCCGCAGATGGCACAGAAATGGCCTCAAGAAATTCTGATCATACAAAGCTCTTAAGAAGGTTGACCCCCCAAGTTCCTGAGAAGAATGCACTTTGCCAAGAAGCACAACAAGGAAGGCTTGAAGAAGATGCAGGCCAACAACGCAAAGACAATGAGCGCATGCGCAGAGGCCATCAAGGCCCTTGGGAAATCTAAGTCGGTTAAACCCAAGATGCCAAGGGCCCCAGCTGCAAACTCAGCCGTCTTCCTGGGAAGCTTGGGAAGTAGATTCGAAGCTATGTGGCCAAGGACCATAGACGCTGCCAACCAAAGCACAAGGCTCAAACCAAGGCAGAGGCCCCAGTTCAGGCTCCCAAAAGTGCACGGGCCTCTGAGAAGTCCCCACAGAAGCAGCTTCTGCCAATGTGAGGACAGATGGGCGGTTGTGACATACCTACCTACACACTATTTGCAGACGACCAGTGTCTTATGCTGTGTTTTACAAATAAACTTGAGGCAAGATATAAAAAATAAAATACAACAAACTTATTAGCAATTTTTAAATCTTTATAAACCTGTAGACCTGGGTCACGTTAAGATTCCATTGGTGAAAAGGGCTGCAAATAGGAAAAGTTTAAACAGTAACAACAACAACTACAACTTCCTATCTCTAGATGCAGTAGAGTCCAATCAAATTCCCAGAGGTTTGTTTGTGGGACATCCACAAAGTGATCATGAACTTCATCCAAGGAGGCTAGGCTAGACCTAGAGTAGCCACCACAAGATGGAAGGGAAAGCACAAAGGCTGGGGCTGTGGTGAGTGAGGTCAAGATTTAAAGCTACACTGAGTATGGGAGCCGGGGCTCACAGACAGACTCACCTATCGTCACCTAATCAAACGGCAATGAGATGGAGCAGTGACAGTCTTTCCAAGACAAGCCTGCTAGGTGCTGGGGATATGGTCAGGCCAGAGGGACTGCGCGATACAAATGAGGCTCTGGGTTCTGGAACAACTGAGCGACCAGATGCAAAAAAGAGAGAATCTAGCACTAATTTTATTAAAACTTGCACAAAAGTTGGCTAGTAGTTTATCACAGTGGTGGGCATTTCGGAAGGCATAGGAGGAAGGAGTCGGGAATAGAAATGATCAAGATACATTGTATCCTCTCATGAAACTGTTACAGAACAAATACATATTTTCAGAAGGATAACCAGTCTTAAGTGAACTGGAAATGCTAGCCACCCCAGAGTAGTGTTCTTAACCTTCCTCATGCTTAGATCCTTTAACACAGCTCCTCATGCTGTGGTGACCCCAATCATAAAATTATTTTCATTGCTAGTTGATAATTGTAATTTATTAATGTTATAAATTGTAATGTAAATATCTGTCTTTTCCAGTGGTCTTAGGTGACCCCTAGGAAAGGGTCATTCAGCCCATAAAGGGGTCACGACTCAGAATAGGTTGAGAACCAGTGCCCTAGAAGCTAATCAAGGAGAAGGCCGGTGTGATTGCTGCTGAATTGGGCTTTGGTCTAAATCCACAAGCATGAGTCATGAGAGAGGTACTTGATTAAAAAGTACCATTAAAAATTTATTAAAAATTTGTATTAAAACATCATTTTTATTATTTAAAAACAAAACAAAACCTTCTAGAGCTAGAGAAACGGTTCATCAGTTAAGAGCGCTTGCTACCCTTTGCTCCTCTAGAGAACCCGAGTCACTTTCACTGGACAGCTCATCAACTCCTGCGGCTCCAGAGAGCTGATGCCTTCTCTTGTCTTCTGTGGGTGCACATGTGTGAGTACACATATGTATTCACTCACACATACGTATGCACAAGTTCAAAATAATTTAAATTAGAAAACTAAAACTTCTTATGAGGCTGGAGAGACAGTTCAGTAGGTAAGGTTTGCAGGAAAGCATGACGCTGGGGTTGATTCCCGGCACCCTGGACACCAGGATGACAGCATGTCAGAGCAAGGGACACCAAGGCAGGGCAGATCAGTGATCTCCAGGTTCAATGACAGACCGTGTCTCAAAAGTTAGGATTGCAGAGGACACCTAAAATCGATCTCTGGTAACTGAGAAAGTATGCAGGTGAGGACACACACATATACACACTCACACACATACTCTCACACTCACACACACACATGCACACACATATACACACTCACACTCTCACAGTCACACACACATGCACACACATATACACACTCACACTCACACATACACACACTCACACATATACACACTCACACTCATACTCTCACACTCACACACACATGCACACACATATACACACTCATACCCATACTCTCACACTCACACACACATGCACACACATATACACACTCACACTCATACTCTCACACTCACACACACATGCACACACATATACACACTCACACACATACTCTCACACTCACACACACATGTACACACATATACACACTCACACTCATACTCTCACACTCACACACACATGCACACACATATACACACTCACACTCACACATACACACACTCACACACACATGCACACACATATACACACTCACACTCACACATACACACACTCACACATACACACATACACACAAACACACATACACCATTCTCTGTGGAAATCAATGCCAACAATGAGAAGTTGCAGACTTGTTAGTGAGAAAACATTTACCAAGGACACATCTGAAAGAGGACTGTTATCCAAAATACATAAAGAGCTCTTAAAACTTAGCAAGGAAAGGAACCTTGTTAGAAACCATCTCAAAGAACTTGACAGACACCACAACAGAGAAGATGACGTAGACAAAGAGCGTCGTGGATGTGTTTGCCTATCAGATGTCAGTGAGATGGGAATCTGAACGATGAACACTACAGAGTCCCTCAGACTGTCAAATCTGAGCCTAGTCAGCACCAAACTGGTGAGGATGTGAAGTGACAGGGCCTCTTGCCCACTGCTGGTGGCAATGCACACCGACAGTCCTTTGGGACAGCAGATTCACAAAATCTCACTCATACCATGTGGTACAGACACTGCGTTCCTAAACACGTACCTAAAAGAGCAGAAAACTGGCCCATGACCTTCTACAGCAGCTTCATTCATAGTTGTCAAACTTTGGGAACCACAAAGATGATAATAATAGAGAAATAAATGCAAAATATCTAGGCCAGAAAATATTACTTACTATAAAAAGGAATTAGATACAAAGCCATGAAATGACATTTTTAAAAGCCCTAAATGCATATTACCAAAAAAGAAATACCAACTGGAAAAGCTACACACGATATCAACTTCAAGGTACTTGGAAAAAGCAAGTCAGTGGTTGTCAGGGAGGATGGAGGGCTGACAGGCAGGACACAGAAGATGTATGTATGTAAAACCATGTGAGAGGGAAGGGGGAGAAGATGCACCCCCAAACACGTCCCTTTGATATAAGGATCACCTGGAGCTAAGGGCGCCAGGAAAACAGGAGAAGACATTTTAACCTCAGCCCTCCCTGAAAGCAAGAGATAAAAGGGAAGAAATACATTCTTTGAGCTTAGTAAATTCAGTATGGGCTCTGAAAAGAATTGCTTTCCTTTTCCTCCCTGCATGATTTACTTTCCTACAGCTGCCTTCTTTGACAGCTAACCATAGGCGCTCTTGGGCCATTTGCTCAGCCTTGATGCCCTTCTTCAGCACCTGAGCCAGGTAAGACTCACATGGATGCTTTTAGGACAGCCTAGGTCTGCCTGAATGAGACACCAGAGTACAGGGGAACTTTTCTGCCCCACAACACTGTATGGTGGGCACATGTTAATATTTGTACAACTCCCCTGACCCCCAAATATACAATCAGCGAGCCCCAATCCTGCTATTTGGAATGCCCAGAGTGAGCCCTAGTCCCACTATGTGCAACATTGAATGAGTCTTATAAACACAGTGCACTTGGGGAACTAGGTGTCGGTGCAGAGTAACGAATGCAGCCTGTGAAACTACATGCAGAGGGTACGCAGGGGTGGGGGCAGGGCACACGGGAGGTCTCTGTCTTCTTCATTCTTTTATGAGTCTAAAACTACTCTTACAAAATTTAATCTCAGTCAGGGAAATGACAGGGTTGTTAAAGTCCTTACCACACAGGTGAAAGGGATCTGAGTTCAAATCCCCAGCCACTCATGAAAGAGCTGGGTGGTTGTGGCTGCCTGCCTGTAATTTCTGCCTCAGAGGGAGGGGACGAGGAATCCCCGGAGCAGGCTGATTAGCAAGACTAGCCATATTGGTTTGACTGGGAGACTCTGCCTCAAAGAGTAGAGGGAAGGATGATGACCTAAGACTGTCCAATGGACTGCAGGCCTCCACAGGCTGGTGCACACGTGTGACCCCTGCACACACATGAAAAGAAGAAAATAAAAAATTTAAAATTGGTCTTTTAAGGCTGGGACGCAGTTTAGTTAGTAGAGTGTCTGCTCAGCATATACGAAGCCTTGGGTTCAATCCCCAGAAATGCATAAACCAGACACGGTGGGTGGCACAAACCGGAAATCTCAACACTCGGGAGGGAGGGACAGGAGGACCAGAAGTTCAAGGCTAATCTGAAATACATCCTGTCTTTACATTTTAAAAGCAATTAGAGCAGTTCGTCCTCTTTGCCTGTTCACAGCTTGCTCTTTAATAAGTGTCGTCTGTTTAAAAACTGGGAAATGACATTTTCACTATTTAAAAGACATTTAGCGTGTCTCCTCTTCCTTGCTCAACCCCGAACTAAGCTCTTGTTATAAGGATCCGTGTGCAGAATAGAAGCGCTCGTTCTTCCTAGAAGTGCTCGCAGGCCTGGCAGAGTCAGCTTCGCTCTCCCCAGTGATGCAGCAGCAGCAGCAGCCTCAGGGGACCTGATCAACACCGTCCTCCTCACGGCTGATCGGTAGATCGGTTTTAGAGTTCATGCCTTGGGATTTGTTCTTTCCGGGCCATCATTTTAACTCCTTGCCACCCCCATAAGACAAAGTCTCTCTTCCTGTTCTCACAGTTCCCAGGCCTACTAGGAATGAACCTATCTTGCCTCTTTTGAGTCCCTGACAGTCGGAGGAACGAGGGCACACAGAAATGCAAGGTCCATGCAGGCTTTCGCTTCTCCTGCCAAGCAGCTACCAAAATGAAATAGAAAATAGAGAGAAAAGACTGAGTTGACAGAAAGATGCATTTCACTGTCCAGCTGCCAAGAAGGCCTTGCGGATAGAGCAGATTTTCAGAGTAATCGCCCTAAAGAGAAGAGCTGAGAGCATCCTATTCACTGGCTGTAGCCTGAAAGGCCCATTCTTCTAGACAGGTCAGGTGGAAGCAGCCTCCTGTGAATGCAGCCTTCTGAGGCAGCAGGGGCCATCCACGTCTTAAAGGGCCCTCTGACACCAGAAATTTCCAACAAAATTTGGTTCTCAGGGAGCGACACTATCTTCTCACAGGTGTGGAATAATCAGACCTCTCAAAAGGCAGATTCTCTAAGCCAGATGCAGAAAGGCTCAGGATACAAGGGGACCATTTTTCCTGGTGGACTTTTTGAGCCAGGGTGGGCATTTTGAGCCAGTGTGGTGGGTTGTGAATCCAGGGGAAGCCCCAGGGGATTTCACCCTGGTGAACGTTTAAATTGAGTAATATCCTTGAAAATGCTAACGTTTAAAAATTATAAAAATACTGTAAAATGAAATCCTAAAGTGAACACCTCACCGGCTCTGTTGTCACAAATGAGGCATTTTCTCTATTTTTTTTTCTCATGCTTCATTTTGACCGTCAGTGTGGCAGAGAGCACGGTAACAATGGCTGCAGGACATCACTAGGGAGGGCCCCCTTGGCCTGTGTGGCTGGGCTGCCCTTTGCTAGCATTCTCATGTTCAGCTTCACGCCAGGCACACTCGGTAAGCACCACAAATTCCAGACTAGACAAAGGTTGAGCCTTGGTAGAAAGTCCATGTTACATGAGGGGCCCGGTGCTGGAAAGCTCTTGAAGGGTTGCTACTCAAATCAAGAATTGTGAGAAACCAAACATGGCTCCTTTTCTTTTTTGAGCACCGTAGGCTAATGGGAACCTCCAACCAGCTTTCTCTCTTTTCCAGTTGCAGACTAAATTCCAATAATTCTTCTGCGTTGATCAGCAACTGTCTTCTGACTGTGGCTGGTTCCTTTGCTTCCGAGTTTCTCTATTATAAATAGCAATGTGTAAACATCCTCGCCCACTGCTTTCTCTTCCTTAAGGGACTAATCTTTGGGAGGTGTGGGTATGAAGATTATTAAGCTTGTTAATAGACTTTCTCTTCGGACATTTAAGTGAATTGTCATTGTTTCATGGTCAGTAACAAGGACTAAACACACAGTCTCTCTGTGGGTTTCTTAGCACTGTGCATAGCATATATGTGTACAGCATAGAGTGTTCACATTTATCTCATTATTCTTCGTTTAAGAGTCCAACAAAGGGTCATTGTTGGCAATTTTGGAGAAGTTGAGCAGGGTGAATGTGTGCACGCTTGTGTGTGCACTTGCATTTCCCTGCCTTTGAATTTTGTCTGATGGCTGCTCCTGTTGTGACCCAGAATTTGATCCTTGATAAACAGCTTTACACAATTCCAAAACTAATCTCATTCCCCCACCCCCCATTCATCCTTACTGTCATTATTGCATTAGCTCCCTGTTGATCTCTGCTGCAGTCCCTTCTCAGCCATGGCATCTTGTCAGAATAATCTGTTAAATCTGTCTGGCCATTTTGGACACTCCCTGTCATGCATATATATCTAATTAGGTCTTCTTTGAAGAGTTTTGGACTAGAATAAATGAATGAGTTCCTCTATAGATACTCTGTTCTAATGTTTCACGTAACTCTGGCCTGGCAAGCAAAGGAACCACAGCACTTGTGCTGCAAATAGAAAAGACCAAGAGAATCCATTGCCCATGCGTGGAGATGTCCCACGGACAGTTCAAATGCACAGCCTAGGGGAGCAACAAAGGAACAAGAGCCAATGCTGTACTGCAACCAGCCGTTAGCCAATCTTTGTCATTGTTTATCTGAACACACAATTCTAAGGCAGACCAGTGCCATAATCTGCTTCATGCACACACAGGTACGCATCCACGTATGCACATGACTGTGTCTAGCCACTCTTGCATGTGAAAACTCGGGTTACTTCAGGTTCATTCAGTTGTTTTCTCAGGGAAAGCAAATGCTGTTCATGTACAGGTGGCTTCTCAATTATACATTTTCAAGATTTATTTACTGCGTTATTTATTGAGATGGATTTCTATGCATGTTATAGTCAATAAGAGGTGATACCATAAATACCATCGGTGAGCTGGTAGTTATTAAATATTCAGCATATTCTAACGACAGCGCTGAGAACACTGCACAGCGATGCTGAAGGGGAAGGTGCCATCCCCACTTGATTTTATGCAAACATTAGTAACCTTTCCAAGCTTGTTTAATTAACAGGTGATAGCGACTAGATTTGAATCAAGTTTTCTGGAGATCATGGGTCACGTGACTGACCTCACATGGCCCACAGACACACAGAGCTTCTCAGTATCACGGCTAGGCAGCCACATATTTGTTAAGCCTCTTTAAGTGCCAGCCCTGCCACTAAGCCCCATGTGTGCTGCATTGGCAGGAAATGGTAGATGGGTCCATGAACACTAGAAAGCCGCCTGGACCTGTGTTATGGTGGATGGAGATTTAGGCAACGAGCTTCACACCTTCCTCTACCCACTAGAGAGAAGTCTGTGTCTTTGAGACCATAGAATTGTTGTTACCAAGTAAAGAGGAAGTAAATCGGCAACCTACATAGAAAGCCATTCTTCAAGGAACCTCTCATGTTGTAAGTGAAAATAATAATTCCACCAGGGTGTGAGGCTGCCATGTCGGCTAGAAAGGGAGGTCCAGAGTTTCCATTCCAGCTCTGAGAATAAGTGGTGACATCTTCTTGGAGAGACACCTTTAGGTAGATAAAGGCAGCCTTTCCCTCACCAGGCTCTTATCAGTACTCAGTGGGATGTATCTGTGAGTCAGTTCACTCCTTTATGAAAGTTTTCATCCAGATTAGTTAGTTGCCTTGGCTCCAACACTTGCAAAAACAAAACAAATGGTGAAGATAAACTAGAGATTCACAGACTGATTGCTTTAACCAGAGTCTATCCTTAATAGGAGACAAACAGAAACTACGCAAAGTTTAAAATGTCTGCCAGGGTGATGGTTCAGGGGGCAAAGAGTTTGCCGTGCGTGGGTGAAGAGCTGAGTTTGGGTTCACAGAGATGTGATAACTCACATTTGAATCCCAATGTTCCTCTAGTGGGAGAGAAGGTGCAGACAGGAGAATGCCCAAAGTCAGCTGGTCTGGTAGCTTCAAAGACACAGAGAGCATCTCAAAGAAGGTGGAACAAGAGGACTGACGGCCATGCTCACACTCATGAATGTGAGCATGCACAAAACAAACACACACACGTGTATACACAGACACACATGCACACAGAGACATACACACAATCAGTCAGACCCTCACACAGAGAGACATATGTATACACAAATATAGACACACACACGTACACAGAGATACATAAGCATGCATGGGTACACACATAGACACGCACATGTACATAGAGATACACATGCAGACACACACACACAGACATGCACACAGAGACACACACAGTCAGACAGTTGCCCACACAGTGGCATACATGCACACATACACATACATACACACATGCACACACACACACACACACACACACACACACACACACACACACACATGGCTTGGGGAGATGGCTTAGTGAGTCAAGGTGCTTACTGCCAGGCCTGAAACCCTGTGATTCCCAAAGTCCACATGGTGCAAAGACAGAACCAACTCCCAAAATTTGTCCTCTGACTTCTATATGCTATACCATGCATGCATACTTCTATACACAAAATAATAAATCAAAATGAATAATCACTTTAATATTTTGGGAAACAAAAATAAACAAAAAAGCCAAGCCAAATATTTTCTCACTGATGGAGCTGGGTGTGAGAATCTAAGCCACCTACCGTCCCAGTCAATGCTTCCACTTCCACACGGTCTGCTCTTCGGTCTCTTTGCTCTCAATTCCCTGCTTCCCTTCCATGCTTGACTATGCTTCATGGTGCTGAAAATTGCAAACTACAACCCCCAGAATGCTGCTGACTTCCAGTTAGATCCTCACTATAGCAACGTGGTCAGCACTTGGAGTGTCTGTGACAGCACAGGCCTCAACCTCAGCATCCAGAGAGGCAGAGGCAGAGGCAGAGAGAGGCAGAGGCAGAGGCAGAGAGAGAGAGGGAGAGGCAGAGGCAGAGGCAGAGGCAGAGGCAGAGGCAGGCAGAGGCAGAGGCAGAGGCAGAGGCAGAGGCAGAGGCAGAGGCAGAGGCAGAGGCAGAGGCAGAGGCAGAGGCAGAGGCAGGTGGCTCTCTGAGTTTGAGGCCAGCATGGTCTATAACTCTTCCTGGAGTAAGTTCCAGGACAGCCAGGGCTACACAGGGAAACCCTGTCTCAAACAAACAAACACACAAACAAACAAACAAGCATACAAACAAAAGAAACATAGACTGGACAGTTGGGCAAGCTCCCTCCTGCCTCAAGGCACCTTCTCTACGGTCTTGTCCTTCAGTAGTGGATTCGTTACCCTCTGCCCTGTCCTATTTCCCTTTGTGTTGCTTCAATTCCCAACATGCAGGTTCCAATTAAACTTCCTTTGTTTGACACAACGAACATGATTTCTGTTTTCCTCATTAGAATCTTGCTGATATTATTAATCAAAACAGAAGAAAAACCTGAATGAACAAGAAACCTCTTTCTAATGACTAGAATCATATTCAACACAAAGCCCATAACACACAGCCTGATTGCTTTTGCAAGCCTTGTTAGTATATCCACATTCCCTGTGATATTTTGCATAGAATTCAAAAGTTTTCTGATGATAAATGATGTCTTTTTACAGAATGACAATATAACCCTGAAAGTTGTTGTAAGTTTAGGAAATTAAAATACACACTAGATTTTGTATAGCTTTAACTCCTCACCTCCTACCCAGCTGTTAGCAAGGCCAAGAGAGGAAAGACAGACCTGGGCAAGGGGTGATAAACAAGTTCCTGGGGTGAGTTTACAAAGCTGTAGTTTGAAGAGCCTTCAACGTGGATGACAAGAAGGACCCTGCAGAGTCTTCTTGTGTGTTAAAAACTTGACCAAAAGTAATGTGGGGGGAGGAGTTTATTCCACATTATAGCTTACAGTTCACCATGGATGGAAGTCAGGGCAGGAACCTAAGGAACCTGAAGGCAGGAATGGAAGCAGAGATCCTGACAGAGCACTGCCACTTCCTGTATTGCTCCTATAGCTGCTTAGCACGGCCACTTCCTGTATTGCTCCTATAGCTGCTTAGCACGGCCACTTCCTGTATTGCTCCTATAGCTGCTTAGCACTGCCACTTCCTGTATTGCTTCTTAGAGCTGCTTAGCACTGCCACTTCCTGTATTACTCCTTAGAGCTGCTTAGCACTGCCACTTCCTGTGTTGCTCCTATAGCTGCTTAGCACGGCCACTTCCTGTATTGCTCCTATAGCTGCTTAGCACTGCCACTTCCTGTATTGCTCCTATAGCTGCTTAGCACTGCCACTTCCTGTATTGCTCCTTAGAGCTGCTTAGCACTGCCACTTCCTGTATTGCTCCTTAGAGCTGCTTAGCACGGCCACTTCCTGTATAGCTGCTTAGCACTGCCACTTCCTGTATTGCTCCTATAGCTGCTTAGCACTGCCACTTCCTGTATTGCTCCTATAGCTGCTTAGCACTGCCACTTCCTGTATTGCTCCTATAGCTGCTTAGCTTGCTTTCTTACATAACCCAAGACCACATGGCCGGCGTGATACTACTCACAGCGGATTAGGCCTTGGTTAGTCAATCATTAACTAAGAACCCGTCTCACAGACTTATCTCCCCACAAATCTGATGGGAGGCAGCTCCTCAATTGAGGTTCCCTCCCCCTGTGTATCTCTAGTTTCTGTCAAGTTGACAAAAATTAACCAGCACCATTCCTGTGGGAGCATGAAGGTGTGAATTTGAATCCCTAGCACGCACATAAGAAACCAGGCACAGCATGGCACACCAGCAATTCCAGTGTTAGGGAAGTAGAGACATGAGATTCTTGGACCTCCACCAGCCAACTAGTCTGGCCAAATTGGTGTGCTCCAGTTTCAGTGAGAGACCCCACTACAACAACAACAACAACAACAACAACAACAACAACAACAACAACGATAGAACAGCAACTGGGAAAGACACTAGGCATCAACTTCTGGCCTACACACACACACACACACACACACACACACACACACACACACACACACACACACGCATGCGCACACACACACACACATATACACACACACATACACACACGCGCACACACACACACACACATGCACCTACCCACATTTGCACACATGTGTACATCCACAGGGAAAGAAAATCAGGGAAGGAACCACTGGACATTTTTAGGTTGGATGAGCTCTTGAAATGCTGGAAAATTCAATATTATACCCAGAATGTGCTTTTCTCCAGGGTGGCTTGGGACCAGAATGCAATAAAGTCCCAGAATGGGCCATAAAAGTCCCCAAGTGTGGTGGGAGATGACAACCATGCAGGGGGCAAGTCCACAGAACCACGCATCCAGAGGAGTACTGACTAAATCCATCAAGGGGAACACTTCTGGAAAGACTTGTCCGTTTGCTTTCTAAAACCCTGGAAGAAAATTGAATTCAGTAGCTTATTTGTTGATCTTCATGGGGGCAGTTTGCCTAGCAGATTTTAATTTCCTTTTTGATCAACTGACAAAGAGAAACAATATGAGTCCTACAATTATGCTGGACAAAGTGTCATTTTCTTGTCATGAGACTTCTATATTCAGTCAATTGTTCCTTTGTTCTCAGCTCAAATTATAAGGGAAGGAAAGAAACCTACCTCCTGTGCACGGAGAACTGAAGCTGTGCTCTGTGCTGACAGCCATCTTGGCCCTTTTCCAACCTTTATATAGAAGCTGGCCTTTGTTATTACCACTGGCAGCATCTGTGCCAACCGTCCTAGGTACTGAGCCTCCTGGTTTCTGCTGGCCTTTTGTGCCATGGTCCTGCTGGGGCCCAAAGCTGTACCCACATACAAAACAATATTGCTGCTTTCAAACTGACAGCAGCTTCCAGATTAAAAATAAACTCAGTGTTGGGTACCAACATCCCGAGCCCCGCCTCCTTTCAACAATGCCAGACAAACCTATCATCACCGTTTTATATAAACTCTATCATTTCTTCAGAATTAGCTCAATAAATTCACTATTCCTCTTGTTTGGTTGGACAATGGGATGTGCTGGAAAGGGAAAACAATTGCTAAACTCCTTGCCTAGCAGCATGGATGTTTTTCTATGAACTTTGACTTGCCCCATAATGGGAACACTATGAGTCAAATCATCCTCATCACACAAGGATCACTGAATGGTCTGGTTAGACAGGGGTCATCTTAGAAAGCACAGAAGAGTCGAGTAAGCCCTCTCTCAGGTGTAGGCCTCTGGCTCACTAAGGCAGCTCAACAACCAATGGCCATTCTCAACTTCACGGAAACCCTAGTGGGTCCTCTAAGCTAATTTAGGCTCCCAGCGGTCTCTGGATGTTCTACCGCAGTCTTTAACTTGGGTTCTGTCCTCTCTGCACCTGCTACCCCTGCTGGAAGGGAGACAACTCAGAGTCGCTACCCTCATGGTCCCTTGATTCAGAGTGCATGACTGCATTGCTGCTTTCTCGGTAGAGAGCCTGACTGTGAGGATTTTAAGCTGCCCACATCATCCCAACCGTGCCACAGCATCTGTGCTGTCACAGAGGCAGCAAGCTACTCCAGACGATACACAAACACATAGGCATGGTCACCTTCTAATCAAACTCCAGTAACCCCAGACATGGCATTGTAGAACATTTGACCATGGAATGCAGCACCGAGCTGCTATAAACCAGGCAAGTTAGTACCCAAAGGCTAGAAGACCCAAGCATTACTGATCTTCCTATATGGGTACATACATTGTAGGCAAGTATTTTAAATCACTAGGCAGTGGTGTCTAGCAGAGGGGAGGGGGAAGGCAAGGAGTACAGGGAGATACGCAGTCAGCATTCATGTGTAAGAATAGATGCTGGCTTATGTGTATATGTGGTCTTGACATTGACCAGCTCTCAAGGCTGTTTCCCATTTTCTCTCTCTTAGTCCTCTAGTGGCTAAGGTCATAGCAGTATTTGCCTGTGCCATGCTCTTTACGAGACTTCCAGATTCTCGTGTGTCTGGCTTTGCTATGTTGTAACGGTTCAAGATGAAAGAAGTCTAGATTAAAGCACTGTGAGGGCTGGGCACCGAACTTGAGACCTCTGCAAGAGCAACAAGTGTGCCTTATTAACTGTTGGGCCATCGTGCTAGCCCCACCACATTATCTTGTGATATCTTGAGCATGGAGGCTGCCCTTACAGTAGGCTGGCTCGCCAGCAGTCTGCCTGTCTTGCTCCCCCAGCACTTTTCCTTAGCTAACTTTTTATGTGAGTACTGGGGATTTGCACTGAGGTCCCAAATGGTCTCTGCCTCTCTTTTAGAAGGATGCTTATGATCTTGTGCTTGCACTTCAGACCTACCTTCATAATCTACACTACCTTCCCCATCATACCCTCAAAGAGTCCTTGCATACACGGAAACATTTACAGGTTCCTGAGATAGGAGCCATTAGTAAATCTATTATAATGACTTAAATAGCACGACCCTGAGCAAATGATATGCAAGCCACGCCTTAGCTGCTCCTGCAATTGGTTGGATTCATGACCCTGCTCAATGGCTGGAGATATTGCCATGCATTGACTGATCGGTGTCATGAAACGTTGCTTCTCTCCACAACCTCGGGGACCACACTGTACTCTGTGGAGAGGTCTGCTCTGGAATCTTGAAAAATCCCCAAAACTGCATCAGATTGAGACAGTTTTCCTTCTTTGGCTTGTAACGCCAGAACTGTGTGGAGAATTTCCTTAAACCTTACACACTTTAGCCAAAAATACTTGTTCTCAGTTATCTGCTTTTCCGCGTTAGCTATCAACCTAGCTTGGCTACCTTCTGACAAAAGCAGCTTAAGGGAGGAAATATTTACTTGGCCCTACAGTTCCAGGGAACACAGCCACCAAGGCCTGAGTATTAGTTCCTCACACATGATATTTCCTGCATGGATTGCTGGGGAGATCCATGTGGTATCCTAGGGATGCAGACGCCATGGCACCAGGCAGGGAGGGAGCGGAGGCTGAGGAGGAGGCTGGCTGGTCACATCTGCACTGAGGAAGCTGAGTGTGGACAGGAAGTGGGTGGGGCATGGAGCGTCAAGTCCCTCCTGCACAGCACCCCATTCTCCAGATAGGCTGTATGTCCTAGAGGTCCCCAAACAGCACCCCTAAGTGAGGACTGAGTGCCTCAATTCTTTTTATTTATTTATTTATTTATTTTTTATTAACTTGAGTATTTCTTATGTACATTTCGAGTGTTATTCCCTTTCCCGGTTTCCGGGCAAACATCTCCTTCCCTCCCCCCTTCCTTATGGGTGTTCCCTCCCCACCCTCCCCATTGCCGCCCTCCCCGACAGTCTAGTTCACTGGGGTTCAGTCTTAGCAGGACCCAGGGCTTCCCTTCCACTGGTGCTCTTACTAGGATATTCATTGCTACCTATGAGGTCAGAGTCCAGGGTCAGTCCATGTATAGTCTTTTAGGTAGTGGCTTAGTCCCTGGAAGCTCTGGTTGCTTGGCATTGTTGTACATATGGGGGTCTCAAGCCCCTTCAAGCTCTTCCAGTTCTTTCTCTGATTCCTTCAACGGGGTCCTGTTCTCAGTTCAGTGGTTTGCTGCTGGCATTCGCCTCTGTATTTGCTGTATTCTGGAGTGCCTCAATTCTTAAGTCTATGGAGATCATTTCCCACCCAAACCACAACACGGCCACAGTCGTTTCTGTCCCAGCCGCCTTCCACTCACTAGTTAGACGATGCGTTCAGTACGCTCCTACAATGGGCAGAGTTATTTAAGGCACTACTGTGATTTTTATGGACGAGGCATTGTGACAGACACTGAGACTATCCTGCATAGGCAGGGGACAGCCAACGGTTCATTCGATGTATCACTAGGTTCGAACACCAAACCCTTCCACCACCTCCACTCCATCCCAGGTCACTTTGAGCCATTTCTCCCTGTGATGACTGTGGTGGATCCTCACAGCTCCCCCCTGCATGCATCTGCATCAGCCTGCCCTGTAACATGGTCTGAACACTCCTGCAAAAGCAGGAGACAGGACACATGGCTCCGTCAGCATGGAGCCCTGCAGTGGCTTTCCTTGGAGTAAAACCAAGTCCCTCACATCTGTCTGGGCTTCTACCAAGTCTAGGGGGCATCTCTCCTCTTTCCTGATCGCAGCTTCCTCTCTCTCCATTTACTTCTTTGGCACTAACTAAAACTCCAAGCAGCGTCCTCCTCAGGTGCGCACTCACTCTCCCTCCCTGCAGGCATCTGTTGGTGTAGCCTGTTGGTCTAGTGTTCACATCCTTCAAATCTTCGCACAGCACCGCCATCTCAATGATGTCCCCTTTGATGGCTAAAGCTAACGTGACAGAGTGTCCCCGACACTGCTTAATTTCCTTTTTGGCTCTTTGTTTTGTTTTATTTCCCTTCGACATCTGTCACATTTACATATCTTATTTATTTCTAAAAGTCTGTTTCTCCCACTTAACCATCTTGAATAGTAGTTCCTCACACATGTTGTTTCCTGCACGGGTTGCTGGAGAGATCGATGAGGTACCTTAGGGATGCAGGAGGTATTTAACCTAAGATGGTACATTTGGGAGGACAAAGCACCCGGCTACCTTAGTCACACCTTCTTGACAGTGTGCACCATGAAAATTCCACGGTGGTTTTTATTTTTAAAGCTATTTACTAGATGGCTAGTATAGAGTTTTGGGTTTTTTCCCAGAAAAGGTCAACATAATTGCCTCTCATTTCCTAAGAAAAATGCCTAATCCAAGTTAAGTTTATAATCCCTTAACATTCTGGCAGGAAATAATGTGAGGAACCCAGTCTGTATGTTCCAGGAGATGTTGATGGCAGGACCCGCTTCATACAGACTTTGTATTAACTTCATATTACGAGCTATGACGTGCAGTCTTACCGTTAGAGATCAGTACACGTCACATCACTTTGTGTTCTCCTAACGTTTGGACTCTGGTTCAAAAACTTTCCTGTGAGTGGGTCAAGCGGTGACTGGCATCTGCTGTCAGTGAGTACACAGCCCAAAGTTTCCCATAAAGCATTCTCTGAGTAGAGAGGTAATCCAATCCAACTGGGGAAAAGCTATCTTTTTAAAGGAGGCTTTCTCACATGCAATAGGACTGCACATGCATGGGTATGTGCGTGCACACACACACACTCGCACACACACACACACGAAAGAGAGAGAGACAGAGACAGAGAGACAGAAAGAGACAGAGACAGAGAGACAGAGACAGAGAGACAGAGAGAGACAGACAGAGGAGGCTCTAACCTCTGGGTGTGAGTTACTAGAACAGGCTCCAGCAAAGCCCCTGTACGGAGACAGGTGGTAACACACATGCTTGCAAACAACTCCATGGCAAACATCCCACCCTGCACTGTCTGTCTGCAGCCTTGTCTCCTCACAGTTAGTAATAGTTTCTATCCCCAGTCTGACAGCATTAGCTGACAAGACAGGCATTTCACATGCGTGTGTGTGTGTGTGTGTGTGTGTGTGTGTGTGTGCGTGTGATGTGCCTCCGTGTGTGCACTAGTGTTTGCCTGTACCTGGGCACACATGTCCAGTGTGAGTATGTGGAGTCCAAGGCAGGTGTCAAGAGTTTTCCTCCACAGCTCTCCATCTTGTTAGTTGAGGCATGGCATCTCAATCAAACCCAGAGCTCACTGATGCAGCTAACCTAGCTACCCAGCTTGCCAGGAATCCTGTTTTTATCCTCTGAAGAACTTCGGGTGGGTTGCTCTGCAAACCTGGCGTTTATGTTGCTTGGGAATCTCAACCTCAGTGTCTGAATATGCTCAGCTTGGCAAGCCGAACCCCCTCCCTAGACCCATGAATACTTTTTAACCGCATTCAGAGGGACAAGCATTTACCCAGTTACAGGTGACATAGTTTCCTTTGCCTGGAAACAGTAACTCACACGGGAAGCTTTTCAGCATTAGTCACTAGGTTAGGTGAAGTGGGCCTCATGCCTACAGAGGGTGGGGTCAGGGAACTACTGGCTTTGTCTCTGGTGTCTGTGCTCTGTAACTAAATCATTGGCTGATCGCCATGGTTTGCAGTGAGCGTACTTGTGCTTTTATCATAAGGTACCAGGGATCCTGGGTGGCGTGCAGCACCAGCAGTGAGAACAACCCACATTTCAAACCTGACTCTGGAAACCATCTTGGAACTGATTAGCTCAGTGTCGTCGTCATCGTCTTCAGTGTTAGGGGCAGCATTTGCTTTGCTATTTCCTGGGCTTGGTGTGTCTGTAACATCGCCTCAGCCTTACTACTCTCTGTCTCTCTCTTTTGCAAAGTAGGTAAGCAATTAAATAGTTTTATCTACTCTGTCAAAGTAAAGAAGATAATGAAATCTATAAATTCACGACTGCCAAATAAACCACGGCAGCATTAGATACCATACTTAGTGTGCAACCTGTTGGTCAGGGGCACCAGCCTGATCCTCGGATATGTGCCAAGTCCCCCATTTGAAGGTGACCTCACAGGATACGTGCAACACGAAACCGTCTGGGATACAAACCATGGGATGTGTGGGGCTCAATCATACAGCAATATCAGTAAAGCTTGATTTCCTTCTTCTCTCTCCTTCTTTTACTTAAAAGGGTATTGTTCTATTTCACATGTGTGAGTGTTTGCCTGTCTGTACATCTGAGGGTCACGAGTATGCCTGGTGCTCACAGAGTTCAGACGAGGGTCCCGGATGTCCTGGAGATGCACTGCCACACCTATCCTGGGAATTGAGCCTGCGGCCTTTGAAAGTCCAGGACCTCGGTCACTGAGTCCTCTTCCTTATTTTTCAAAAAAGCATTCCTAGATAGTTTGCCTTCGCAGCATGGATTCGGAGGCCACTGGGGGAACGGGGTTTGGGGGAGAAGAACAAGAATAACATGGCTGATTAGGAGGACAAACCACATGTTAGGCTGCTGCCAGGACACCTCTTAAGACTGTCACCAGAAGGAACTGAGAAGTCTACACCGCGAAAAGACGGTTGACATGGTGTGACTGTCTCTGCTTACACACTCCGCCTTGCCATCTGATTGTCTGAGGTTGATTATCTTGTGTATACTTAGTCTCAAGTTCATTTAAATTCCCTGGTCAATCACCACCGTGGCAACAGTCTGAGAGATAGAATGTACTAGAATGCTCGAAATTCTAAGCTCTGTGGGGTACTGCCACTGTTTACCCAAGTATCTTTAAAATATTTTAATTGTATTTATTATTTGTGTGGAAACACACACAGGCATGCACACATGCAGGCATGCACACACACTGCAGTGTGCACATGGAGATCTAAGAACACACTGTGGAATCGGCTCTGTCCTTCCACCATGTGGGAGCCTGGAATTAGGTGACAAGCACCTCTACTCTACGACCCCTTTCACCCACTCACAGAGCTCCATCTCACTGAGGCGAAACACGGCTCTCATCTCAACGGGAATAAGAGGTAAGTTACTCTGGAGCCAGATATGACTGATCATGGCCTGGGGTGTGGATGCAGTATGTTCCCTGTTCTCCAGACGTCTTCTACGTTCTAATGAGTTTAAACATTGGTGGAAACATTGGATAAAAGGTTACAACAAGGTTTTTTTTTTTTTAGCTATAGTTTTCAGATATCATCCAATGACATGTTTAGTTTTTTGGTTTTTGAAAGCTATTACATCCCAACTTTTTGCTGTGTCTGTTAATATGTCCCCTAAGTGCTTCATATGACAGTCACAAAGAGTTTGTGAATAAAAGGGACTGAGAATAGCCCAAGATAATGTGGCTCTAGACCTGCAACATTCTAACTCTCTACAATCATGATGTTCAAATAAGTCAAATAGCCGCATGGCGTCACAGTAGCAGTTTGGGCTATAAAGGGAACCTGTACTTCCTTCCGGTAAAGAAGATAGAAACTTTAGCCTGTGTAGAGCCCTAACACTCTTGTTTGGCAAAGTCAATGGCCAGCTAAGGGAGCATCCCTAGGAAGGTGGGGGAGAGATTTCACTTTAAGTCCTATTAGCCCTTTAGTGAGATGATAGAATTTTCCTTTCCATAATTCCTAGCCCCTAGAGCAGACCTACAAGCTGCCATGAGGTGCTGGTGGGCCTGACAGTCTGTCAGGACTCAGAAGGGAATAGCTTCTCCTTTCCCTTTTCTTATCTATTTTGTTTTCCCAGAGCAGGCCAGACCCTAAGTATGGGCTTTGTCTGTCTTCGAGCTTCAGGTGCTGAACCCCTTCTCTGAAGTTCCCCTGTCTGCCTGTCCTCTTGTCCGCCTGTCCTCCTGTCTTCCTGTCCACCTGTCTGCCTGTCCACCTGTCCACCTGTCCACCTGTCCACCTGTCCACCTGTCCACCTGTCCATCAGCCCACGGTGTGGCTGACCTCTCTACCTGCTTAACTCCCAAGCAACAGCCATTTCTCTTCTCCGTCTTCTGCTAAGATTTATTCCTTGGCTGCTCTGGGATTTTCTCTTAAACTCTAGAAAATAGTCCTCAAGTTCTTGCTAGAGTCTGTTCTTAAATCATTCATTTATTTATGGGACTAAGAACCCGGAGAGGACCCTGATTTCTTGGTACACGTGTCAACTCTGGTGAGACTCTCCAAAGTGTCTACTAGTAATGGTGTCTATAGCATAGGTGTGACTCAGTGTTATCCTTCGATTTCACAGTGAGCATCATTGACATCTCTACTCTTCCTGAGAAAAACTCGAATAGCAGCCTTGCTCTCCCTTGGAGGTCATTTGCTTTGTGGCTCCTCTTTAGCCTTTCCCATGAGCTCCCCGAGACATAAAGAACCACTTCCTGGGGGTTGTGTTGTCACCACCTTAAAAAAGGGAATCTAGAGCAGCAGCGAGAATGGAGAACTGTCAGTTATCCCTGCTGACTTTGCCCTAGAACTCATGAGTCAACAAACGGGCACAATGGGCTCTGCTCTCCTTTCAGACTGAGGCCTCAGTTCTAGCATGCGCCAGGGAACCCACTGTCTCGAACTGCTGCTGCTGTCGCCAAGCAACTGTGTCGCGTTTATTAGGAACAATTGGGACCTTTCCTTATGCTGGGCCGGTGCAGACTGAGGGCTCCTTAGCCAACTCTACCTCCCAGGCTCGCCTGGACTGTGCCATCAGCGAGCAGGCAGAAAGGAACGGAGAAGGGAGGGTTGCCTTCTGCTCAGCTTCAGCTGCATCTCAGATAGAAACATCCATCCTCATTAACACTGCCTCCTCCTGGGTGAAAAACTCCCTCTTCCTCCAAGCCCAGGAAAGTGTGGGATTCCTGCTTCAGGCTCTGCCAGCCTGACTCTTGTACCCAAGGCAGGGACTTCAAAACTATCCACAGGCCAGGGCAATTCTCCCTCTTTTGTCAGAAACATTCAACATTTGACCTCCCACCACGGCTTCTAAGGTAATGGACTTCCTTGCTTTTCAGTACTCAGCAAAGTTGGACAATGAAACAGGCAAACAGGAGTCTCCTCCTCCTCCTCCTCCTCCTCTTCCTCCTCCTCTTCCTCCTCCTCTTCCTCCTCCTCTTCCTCCTCCTCTTCCTCCTCCTCCTCGGCTGACTTAGGTAGTAACTGCAGCAAACCTGAAATCGGAGAAACAGTTTCTGTTTATTGTTTTAAGCAAACACCTGACTTCAGGAGCTTGTCAACAATAGACGTGTTTGGGGTTGGTGGAGTTATTTCCTTATATAAATACTGAAAACTCCAGCATCAATATTGTGGGTTTTGATCTGCTTCCCTGTGGTCCTTTAGAAGCTCTCCACAGCCCATGAAGAAAGTGATGTGCTCCTCACCTGTCAATGTTAAAACTGTCACGTCAGTCTTTATCCATGTGCTGGGCTAGTCTTTTTCATCAATTAAGAAAGTATGCACCATGGAAGGTGTTCTAGAACATTCCTTAAGATCGTGATCATGGTAAAGTGTGGTGTAAAGAAGGTGTGGTGGATTTTCAGCAAAACTGTAACCTGAATGTGGGGAGGCTACAGCGCTTGCTGTCAAGATGTTGCCCTTTACCACGGCACATGTTTTGACTCTGAGCTGGGAGAAATTGGCTGGTCCTCCAGTTTTCTCAGATGACAAATGAAAGTCTCAGACTAGACCAACAAGTGCACACATCACCTGACTGAAATGCAGGTTCTTGTCAGGCTAGAGACAGAGGCAAATCATCTGCTTTTCTAGAATGTTCTTGGGTGGTGCTGATGCTGGCTGTCCTGTGACACACTCTGAGTGGGAAGATGACTTCTAAAGACTGCCAATAAGGAAGATTTTCTTTTCTTCTTATTCGAAAAATTATGTCAAAGATTAAATAACCAGCATTGCAACATACTCAAACCAAAAACCAGAATATCTAGTTTGAGCATCTTAACAATAACATAATTCAGTGGATTTATTGAATTGTCTTGGCCAAGGGCTATTTATGGTTTAGTTGGCAAACTAAACAAAACACAGAGGACCCAAGTGTCTGCAATTTCCTTTCTCTCTCTCATGAGCAATGAATATGATTAAAACAAAACAAAACAAAACAATTCTATTGGCTCAGTACTACTGAACAATTAACCCCCAGTGCTAACATCCTGGGGCTAAGCTTTAATTCCAAAAACTATTATTCAAACTGAAAGAAAGAGAGTGAAATACTTAAAACTGGTGACTCTCCCAGTTAAAATAATTTGTAATTTTTATACTTGTTCTTCTTCCTGGAGCAGACTTTTGGCTGCAGGAAGAGCTTGCAGGGGAGAAATCCGCAGATCTCACTGCACTCGGCGACGCCAGCCGGCTCGCAGCCTTCCCTGGCGGGCGGAAACCTGGCTTCAGCTACCGCTGAGAATTTATAGGAACATAAGCACCTGGAAGAGATGCTCATTGTTCTATAATAACTCCTAGGAAGGCAAACCCATCCTTCTCCCCATAACTGGCAAAAGGAAATGAGAAAGGGCCTGGGTGATGGGAGCCTTTGGGAGGCTGTAAACCCAGGAGCTGCCCCAGGCTGAGTCGGAGCTAAGCGAAGCGATGAGATGGGTCGGATCACCTTGCTCCACAGGGCACTTCTCTAACAAACTAAGAAGTGCCATGCTGGTGACATGCCCGTGTGGCACCGCCCACCGCCCAGGGCCTCTGTCCACAGAAAGCCAGGCTTCGGGCTCAGTTGAAGGCACCTTTCTGCTCTCAGGGTCTCAGCAGGTACCCTCACCTTTCCTGGTTTCTTGTTCATTCAGTCCTCCCCTTTCCCAACCAGAAATCTGTGTTGGCTTTTCTCTGGGGACTGATCTGCTCAGGACCCTGCTTTAGGTCCCATCCCGTGTGAAGACGGATGGCTTATCTATTAAAGCGCTCACTCTCCTTTAAAGATAGCACATCCCATGTCCTTTCCTAGCAATCGCCTGCATTTCATCAAGAATCTGAGGCATTCCATCCAACCATCTGTGGGCCATGCAGGTAAAAAAGCAGAAAGGTTGTGATCTGTGTGTGCATGCTCATGTGTTTGTGTATGTATGCGGGTGCACATGTATGCTCCTGCATGTGGAGGTTAGAAGTCAATCTTGGGTAACATTTCTAACGCTTTGAGAAACATTTTTTCTTTTTTTTTTCTTTCTTTCTTTCTTTCTTTTTTCTTTCTTTCTTTCTTTCTTTCTTTCTTTCTTTCTTTCTTTCTTCTTCTTCTTCTTCTCCTTTTTCTTCTTCTTCTTCTTCTTCTTCTTCTTCTTCTTCTTCTTCTTCTTCTTCTTCTTCTTCTTCTTCTCTTCTTCTTCTTCTTCTTCTTCTTCTTTTCTTTTGACAGGGTCTCTCATTAGCCTGGAGCTCACTAAGCGTGCTAGTCTGGCTGGCCACTGGCCCCAGGAATCTGCCCACGTTAGCCTTCTCAGGAGTGGGATTAAAAGCAGGGGCAGCCAAATTTAGCAACAGTTCCTCCTCTTCCTCCTTCTCTCCCTCCTCTTCCTCTTCCTTCTCTTCCTCCTC